>NC_085079.1:564485-687505 GCF_963662255.1 Cinclus cinclus
ACAGGGACAGGTGACACATGGGGACAGGTGACACAGACAGACACAGGGACAGGTGACACATGGGACAGGTGACACAGACACACAGAGGGACAGGTGACACACGGGGACAGGTGACACAGACAGACAGACATGGGGACAGGTGACACAGACAGACACAGGGACAGGTGACACACAGGGACAGGTGACACATGGGGACAGGTGACACAGACACAGGGACAGGTGACACACGGGGACAGGTGACACAGACAGACACAGGGACAGGTGACACACAGGGACAGGTGACACATGGGGACAGGTGACACAGACACAGGGACAGGTGACACATGGGGACAGGTGACACAGACAGACACAGGGACAGGTGACACACAGGGACAGGTGACACAGACAGACATGGGGACAGGTGACACAGACACGAGGACAGGTGACACACGGGGACAGGTGACACAGACACGAGGACAGGTGACACAGCTGTGGGGACACCATGGACCCTGCCGGGGTCACCATGTCACGGGTGACAATGCCAGGGGCTGGCAGCCACCCACGGGGATAAAGTGCCAGTGCCACACACACCCAGCCGGTGTCACCTGCTGTCACCCCGTGGGAAACACCCCTGGGGGGACACCAAAGCCACCCCCAAGGTGGGGGACAGGACACGGCACGAGCGTGTTGGACACCCCCCCATTGTCACCCCACAGCTGGGGATTGTCCCCAAATGTGTCCCCAAAAGTGTCCCCTCCCCCGAGCTCCGCTGCGCCTGGTTCTGACAAAATCGGATTTATTTTGCCTCCGAGAAGTCACAACTTGTCACCAGAATTAGGGGGGGAGGGGGGATCCCCGTGGGGACCCCAAAATTGATGAGGGACCCCCACGGGGACAGGGGAGACCCCCCCGCAAGAGGGACCCACCCGCGCAAAAGGAGACAAAGGGGGGGACCCTCAAAACTTGGGGGGGGGGGGGTCCTGGTGACCCCCATTGTTTGTGGGAGGGGGGGGGGGCGTGAGCCCCTCCCTAATTTTGGGAGGGGGGGGAAGGGGGTTGAGGACCCCTGAGCTCCCCCCTCTGGGGATGACGTCATTACCTGCGGCCTCCAGGAGAGGGGCTCCCGGGTTGGGGGGGGGGGTTTGTCACAGAACGGAGACACCCCCCCCCCCCCCAAAAAAACGGGACCCCCGGCCACGCCCCATTCCCACGACCCCCCCCCCCCCCCCCCCCCACTTCTCTCCAGGCCCCTCCTGACCCCCCCCCAGCCCCTCAGGGCACCCCCCGCACCTGGGGGCCACTTAAGGCGGGCTCGGGGTCGCCACCGAGCCGGCGCCGCCCGTCGCCATGGCAACGCCGCCGGAAAATTCCGGCTCTGCGCGCCGCGGGCTTGCTGGGAAACGTAGTCCGGGGTTTCATTGCGGGCCGCTATTGCCGCGCGGTGCACGCTGGGAAGTGTAGTCGCTGGTTCGGCAGTCGCTATTGCAGCCGGCGGCGCGCGGTGCCCGCCGGGAGTTGTAGTTCCTGGCTCCGCCCCCTGGGCCTCGGCGCCATAATGGCGGATCCGCCGGAGGAGGCGGGGGGCGGCCCGGCCGTGAGTAGGGGGCGTCTGTAGGGGATCTAGGGGGTCTGGGGGAGGCTATAGGGACTGCCCTATGGATCCTAGGGAGACCGGAGGGGGAGAAGGTGGGGGAAGCTAGAGGCTGTAGGGCGGCCATAGGGGTTTACGGGCGGGCGGTTCCGGGGTCCTGAGAGGAAATATCGGGGGGCTGTGGGTGCGTGTGGGGCCGGGGGGCTTCAGAGGGGTCGTGAGGGGACACTGAGAACTTGGGGTGGTTCTGTGGGGACCTCAGACAACTTGAGGGGGGTCGGGCAGAAGGTCTGGGGAAGGTTTGGGGGTGCCGTAAGGGCTGGGGGAGGTTTAGGGGGGGGGTCTGTTAAAGCCTGGGGGAGGTTTTGGGACTGCCATAAGAGCTGGGAAAGGTTTTTTTTTGGGGGATCCATATGGACTGGGTGAGGTTTTGGGGGTCTATAAGGACTGGGGAAGGTTTGGGGGGTCCACAAGAGCTGGGGGAGATTTTGGGGGTGGGGGGTCCATAAGGACTGGGGGAGATTTTGGGGGTGGGGGGTCCATAAGGACTGGGGAAGGTTTTGGGGGGGTCCATAAGGACTGGTGAAGGTTTTGGGGGGGGGGGGGGTCCATAAGGACTGGGGCTCCCACAATTCCTTCCAAGCCCCATCCCGGGGGTTTTGGGGGGGTCTCACTCTTTCCCCGATTTCCCCCCCTTCGCCCTCCCAGGAGCCCGGGCCGGGGGTCTCGGGACCCCCCCGGGGGCGGCAGCGGCTCGAGGCTCTGCTCAACCGCAGCCTCCGCATCCGAATGTCGGACGGACGGACCCTGGTGGGAGCGTTCCTGTGCACGGATCGCCAGAGCAACGTGATCCTGGGATCCGCCCAGGAATTCCTGAAAGCTGCAGGTCCTGGGGGGGGTTCTGGGGGGTCCTGGGGGGGGTTCTGGGGGGGTCCTGGGGGAGTTTGGGGGGGGGGGTCCTGGAGGAGTTTTTGGGGGGTTATGAGGGCCTGAGGGGGATAGGAACGTTTTTAAGCTCGGACCAGCAACGTGATCCTGGGATCCGCCCAGGAATTCCTGAAAGCTGCAGGTCCTGGGGGGGGTTCTGGGGGGTCCTGGGGGAGTTTGGGGGGGGGGTCCTGGAGGAGTTTTTGGGGGGTTATGAGGGCCTGAGGGGGATAGGAACGTTTTTAAGCTCGGACCAGCAACGTGATCCTGGGATCCGCCCAGGAATTCCTGAAAGCTGCAGGTCCTGGGGGGGTTCTGGGGGGATTTGGGGGGGTCCTGGAGGAGTCTGGAGGGTCCTGGGGGAGTTTTTGGGGGGTCCTGGAGGAGTTCTGGGGAGGTTATGAGGGTCCTGGGGGGGGGTTGGGGGGGTCCTGGAGGAGTCTGGAGGGTCCTGGAAGAGTTTTTGGGGGTGTCCTGGGGGGGTTTGAGGGGTCCTGGAGGAGTTTTTGGGGGTCCTGGGGGGGTTTGAGGGGTCCTGGGGTGGGGTTGAGGGGTCCTGGAGGAGTTTTTGGGGGTGTCCTGGGGAGGTTTGAGGGGTCCTGGAGGAGTTTTTGGGGAGGTTATGAGGGTCCTGGGGGGGTCTCTGTAGGGTTTTTGGGGGGTTTTGTTTGGGATTTTTGGGGTGCTCCAGCTGCCAGAACGGGATCCTGAGCTGGGCACAGAAACTCCTGAGGGGGTCTTTGGGATTTTTTTTTTTTTTGGGGGGGGTGGGGGAGCCTAAAGGGACCTGTGGGGATTTTGGGGGGGGGTCTGAACCCCCCCTTTTTTTTTTTTTTTTTTCCTCTCCAGACGCGTTCCCAGGCAGCGAACCCCGAGTTCTGGGGCTGGCCATGGTCCCCGGGCACCACATCGTGTCCATCGAGGTGGAGCCCCCCTACCCCTGAGGGACCCCAAAAACATCCGGGGGACCCCCCCAGTGCCTCAAGGAGCCCAAAACCTTGAGAGAAACCCCCCCCCCCCAAAAAAAAAAAAAAAAATCCATGTGGAGCCCCCCTCCCCCCCAGGACTTTGAGACCCCTCACCCCAAAATGTTCCTCGGGGGTTTGGGGGGGGTCCCCAGGGTGCCATTAAAGCCCCCTCCCCACCCCAGTGATGTCCCCGTGTGACGTTTGTGTGTCCCCCCCCTCCCCCCACTGTGTGTGGTGGGAGACCCCCCCCAATTCCTGAGGCCCCCCCCCCAATTCCTGAGGCCCCCCCCCCAATTCCTGAGGCCCCCCCCCCAATTCCTGAGCCCCCCCCAAATTCCTGAGACCCCTCCCAAATTTCCTCCCCAAAATTCCTGAGCCCCCCAAATTTCTTTTTCCCCCCACAAATTCCTGCCCTCCCCCCACCCCCATTTCCTCGGACCCCTCCCCCACTCCCTCGGACCCCCAAAATCCCCCCCCCCCCCCCCCCCCAATTCCCGCCCCTCCCCCACGGAGCCGTCTGGCTTTGCCATTAATTTAATCTCAGGTACAAAATAGCTTCTGGGTGGGGGAGGGGAGAGGGGGGGAACACCCGCCCCTCCCCCACCCCCGAAAACACCGGGGGGGTCCCGGTGAGGGGGAGGGGAAGGGGGGAGGGGCACACGGGTGGGAGGGGGTGGTGGGGGGAGGGGCGGCCGCAGGGCCCAGCACCATGATGGGGGGTGGGGGGTGGGGTGAGGGGGTGTTGGGGGGAGGGGGTGAGAACCCTCCCCTCCCCCCACCCAAAGGTCAGGGGTCACCGGGGGGGGGGGACAAGGGGGGGGTCACCGGGGTTACAGTGACCAAAAATCCCCCCTCCCCCACACCAGACCCCTCCCCCCCCCTCCCCCTTTCCCTGGAAGTCGGGGACCCCCGGCCCGACCCCCCCAATAAATAAAGCGACCCCTCCCCCACCCCTTCCCCGCATATAAATTAAAAAAGAGAAGGAAAAAAAAAAAAAAAGAGAAAATCATTTACAAAAACAACAAAAAAAAAAACCAAACAAAATGAGGCTCGGGGAGGGGGGGAGGGGCACCCCAAGGCCCCTCCCCCCGCGGGGGGGGGGGGGGGGGTGGGCTCTTGCTGCCGCACCCCCCCCGGGTTTTTTTTTTTGGGGGGGGGAGGGGGTAGCACAGGCCCCTCCCCCCTTTGCACCATGGTTTTGGGGGGGAGCCCCTCCCCCCCCTTTAGAGACCTGAGCCCCACCCCGGGAAGGGGGAGGGGCGGAGCGGGGGGAGGGGAGACATAGACCTCCCCCCCCCCAAAAAAAAAAAAAAATCCCCTCCCCCACCCCTCGGCTCGGACCCGTATTGGGGGGGGGGATGGGGGGAGGGGCGGCTGGTGGTGGGGGGCGGGGGGCGAGTTTTTGGTTGAGTCTTGGCAAGGGGGTGGAAACCCCCCCCAAAAAAAGTGCCCCTTCCCCCATCCCCCCCCCCTCCCCCAAAGCACCCCTTTGTGTTGGGGGAGGGGCACAAACTCCCCCTAAATTTGAGGGGGGGGGGAGGGGTCGGAGCCGAGCCTCCCCCTCCCCCCTCTGAGTTCACAGACACCCCCCCCCCCCCGCCCCCCCTAAAATTTGGGGGTGTTTGGGGGAGGGGTGGGAGCAGAAAAACCCAACCCCCACCGCGGGGGGGGGAGGGGCTCTGTAAATTCCTATAAATCGGTATTTTTTGTATAAAATCGGAGTTTTTCCACCCAAACCCCCTCCCCCCGCGGTGGGGGAGGGGCGTCCTGTCCATCCAGACGATTTTTTTGGGGCGATTTCTCCGCGAATAAATAAAAAGTGTTCGTGGGGGGAGGGGCGGGGGGACACCCCCCCTGTCCCCCTCTGTCCCCTCCCCCACCGTGGTGTCCCCTGGGGGGGGGGGGGGGCAGGGGGCTCAGGGGCCTCATCTGGGGGTCGGCGGCGTCACCTGGGGGGGGGAGGGGTCAGCTCAGCACCCCCACCTCGGGGACACCGGGAGGGGACAGTGCCCACACTGGTGTCACCTGGTGTGCAGGTGTGTCCCAGATGTCCCCAGGTGTGTCCCCACTGCCCCCAGCTGTCCCTCCAGGTGTGTTCCCCAGGTGGATCCCGTTCCCCAGGTGTGTCCCCACTACCCCCAGGTATGTTCCCCTATGTGTCCCCAGGTGTGTCCCTGTCCCCAGATGTGTCCCCAGGTATGCCCCTGGTCCCAGGTGTGTCCCCAGGTGTGTCCCTGTCCCCAGGTGTGTCCCCACTGCCCCCAGGTATGTTCCCCTATGTGTCCCCCATATTCCCCAGGTGTGTCCCCATGTGTGTCCCTGTCCCCAGGTGTATCCTCCCCCTGTGTGTCCCTGTCTCCAGGTGTGTCCCCACTGTCCCCAGGTGTATCCCCAGGTGTGTCCCTGTCCCCAGGTGTGTTCCCCAGGTGTGTCCCCACTGTCCCCAGGTGTGTTCCCCAGGTGTGTCCCTGTCCCCAGGTGTGTTCCCCAGGTGTGTCCCCACTGTCCCCAGGTGTGTCCCTGTCCCCAGGTGTGTTCCCCAGGTGTGTCCCCACTGTCCCCAGGTGTATCCCCAGGTGTGTCCCCACTGTCCCCAGGTGTGTTCCCCAGGTGTGTCCCCACTGTCCCCAGGTGTGTTCCCCAGGTGTGTCCCTGTCCCCAGGTGTGTTCCCCAGGTGTGTCCCCACTGTCCCCAGGTGTGTCCCTGTCCCCAGGTGTGTTCCCCAGGTGTGTCCCCACTGTCCCCAGGTGTGTTCCCCAGGTGTGTCCCTGTCCCCAGGTGTGTTCCCCAGGTGTGTCCCTGTCCCCAGGTGCGTCCCCAGGTGTGTCCCTCACCAAGGTGAACCCATCGTAGATCTGCATGAGCTCCTCAGTTTTGTACTGCTCCAGGACGATGACGCCGGCCAGGCCGCCCCCGCGGCGCCGCGCGCAGCCCTCGCAGTGCACCAGGTACGTGTTGCGCCCGCCCGTCTCGCTGGTCACAAACAGGATGTTGAACACCTCCACCTGCGGGGGCAACGGCCGGCGGTGTGGCCAGGGATGGTCAATGGTCAGTGATGGTCAGTGGTGAGGGATGGTCAGTGGTCAGTGATGGTCAATGGTCAGTGATGGTCAATGGTCATGGTCAGTGGTCAGGGGAAGGGTCAGTGGTCAGGAATGGTCAGTGGTCAGTGGTCAGGAATGGTCAGTGGTCAGGGATGGTCAGTGGTCAAGGTCAGGGGGAGGGTCAGTGATCAGGAATGGTCAGTGGTCAGGAATGGTCAGTGGTCAGTGGTCAGTGGTCAGGAATGGTCAGTGGTCAGGAATGGTCAGTGGTCAGTGGTCAGTGGTCAGGAACGGTCAGTGGTCAGGAATGGTCAGTGGTCAGGGATGGTCAGTGGTCAGGGATGGTCAGTGGTCAGGGGAAGGGTCAGTGGTCAGGAATGGTCAGTGGTCATGGTCAGTGGTCAGTGGTCAGTGGTCAGGAACGGTCAGTGGTCAGGAATGGTCAGTGGTCAGGGATGGTCAGTGGTCAGGAATGGTCAGTGGTCAGGAATGGTCAGTGGTCAGGAACGGTCAGTGGTCAGGAACGGTCAGTGGTCAGGAATGGTCAGTGGTCAGTGGTCATGGTCAGTGGCCAGCGGTGTGGCCAAGGACACGCAATGGCCACCAACAGTGTGACAGTGACATGGCCCAAGATTCCCCATTGTGCCCATGGCCAAAGACAACGACAGGGCCACCGCAGGGACAAGGACAAGGACAAGGACACTGCAGGGACACCTCACGGCCTTGGCCACGGACACCTCCAGGCCACCCGCGCTGTCCCCAGTGTCCCCAGTGTCCCCAGTGTCCCCAGTGTCACTCACGTCACACTCGTTGCAGTAGTACGCCGGCTCGTCCTTGACGCGTCCCTGGTACGCGATTTTCTTCCCCGCGCGCACCAGGCTCTCGCGCTGCACCTGGCAGTGCTTGATGGACTGCAGCAGGCAGTACCTGCCGTGGGGACAGCGACACCGCGTCACCCGTGTCACCTGTGTGTCACCTGAGTGTCACCTGAGTGTCACCCGCCGTGGGGACAGCGACACCGCGTCACCCGTGTCACCTGTGTGCCACCTGTGTCGCCTGAGTGTCACCTGAGTGTCACCCGCCGTGGGGACAGCGACACCGTGTCACCCGTGTCGCCTGAGTGTCACCTGAGTGTCACCCGCCGTGGGGACAGCGACACCGCGTCACCCGTGTCACCTGTGTGCCACCCGTGTCGCCTGAGTGTCACCCAGCACAGGAATAGGGACACCACTGTCACCCGTGTCACCTGTGTGCCACCCGTGTCACCTGAGTGTCACCTGAGTGTCACCCGCCGTGGGGACAGCGACCCCACGTCACCCATGTCACCTGAGTGTCACCCACTGTAGGGACAGGGACACATGTTGTGACCTGTTTGTGACCTGTGTGTGACCTGTGACCTGTGTCACCCACCGTGGGGACAGGGACACCTTTGTCACCTGTGTGTCACCTGTGTCACCCACCATGGGGACAGGGACACCTGTGTCACCTGTGTCACTGCTGTCATCCACCATGGGGACAGGGACCCCACTGTCACTGCTGTCCCCACCACAAGGACACCGTCGCCAGTGACACTGTCGCCCACTGTGGGGACACCAGGGACCCACCCACTGCCACCCACCATGGGGCACAAAGCCACCAAATCCCCCTTTCCTGCCATGTCCCCATCCCATATCCCTGTCCCTGTGTGTCCCCAGGTGTCCCCAGGTGTCCCCAGGCTCACTTGATCATCTTGTAGAGGTCGGGGTCACTGATCTTGACGGTCCTGGCCACGTTCCAGGACACGTGGATCATGGGCACGATGGATTTGACGTTCTTCACCTCGTTCCACTCGTAGCGCTCCAGGGCCAGCTGGTACTGGTACGCTGGGGACATTGGGGACATCATTGGGGACATCATTGGGGACATCACGGCCACCGCACCCCCTGACCCCCCCCCCAGCCCATCCTCAGGATGCTCGGCGGTCCCCACGTGGCGGTGCCGTGTTGTCACCTGTCCATGGTGTGTCCCCAATGTTCCCGCACTCGTGTCCTCATGTCCCCACGTCCTCCATGTCCCATCACCTCCCCCCTGTCTGCCGTGTTCCTCCCATGTCCCCGGTGTCCCCAGTGTCCCCAATATCCCAAATCCCCGCCATGTCCCTAACCCGTGTCCCCAATGTCCCCCATGTCCCCAGTGTCCCTAACCCATGTCCCCAGTGCCCCCAGTGTCCCCAATGTCCCCAGTGCCCCCAATGTCCCCAATATCCCCAATCCCCCCAATGTCCCTAACCCATGTCCCCAGTGCCCCCAGTGCCCCCAGTGTCCCCAATGTCCCCAATCCCCACAACCCCCCCCATGTCCCCAACATCCCCCATGTCCCCCCCGTGTCTCCTCACCGGTCAGTGGCCCCACGTTCCAGGCGATGTTGTCCCCTCAACATCCCCCATGTCCCCGTGTCCCCCCCGTGTCCCCCGTGTCCCCTCACTGGTCAGTGGCCCCATGTTCCAGGCGATGTTGTTGTCCCCTCAACATCCCCCATGTCCCCGTGTCCCCCGTGTCCCCTCACCGGTCAGCGGCCCCACGTTCCAGGCGATGTTGTCCCCTCAACATCCCCCATGTCCCCGTGTCCCCCCCGTGTCCCCCCCGTGTCCCCCGTGTCCCCTCACTGGTCAGCGGCCCCACGTTCCAGGCGATGTTGTCCCCTCAACATCCCCCATGTCCCCGTGTCCCCCCCGTGTCCCCCGTGTCCCCTCACCTGTCAGCGGCCCCACGTTCCAGGCGATGTTGTCCCCTCAACATCCCCCATGTCCCCGTGTCCCCCCCGTGTCCCCCGTGTCTCCTCACCGGTCAGTGGCCCCACGTTCCAGGCGATGTTGTCCCCTCAACATCCCCCATGTCCCCGTGTCCCCCCCGTGTCCCCCGTGTCCCCTCACCTGTCAGCGGCCCCACGTTCCAGGCGATGTTGTTGCACCAGCCCGTGGCCTGCACCCAGTGCACGGTGCCGGCGTTGATCCACACCAGGTCCCCGGGGCGCTGCACGAACCGGTACACCGGGATGTTGGAGCGGTACAGGTCCTCCAGGATGGGCCACCACGAGCCCGTCAGGTAGTCCACACCGTGCCTGTGCCGGGGGGCGTGGTCAGTGGCATCTCCACCCACTCCTGGACACGCCCACAGAGCCCCACCCATTCCCTCCCTCAATTAAAAATTCTTCAACGTTGCTGGATAAGGGCGGGGTTGGCCACGCCCTCTGTGTAGCCACACCCATTCACTATCAGGACACACCCACTGATTCCACCCAGGCCACGCCCCAAATAATTAACACTAATTATTATAGGTTGGCTCCTTTATGACAGCCCCACTCCTTTTCACAGCCCCTCCCTCTTTTTAAGCCCCACCCCCTTTTTTGCAAGCACCTCCTCCTTTCCTTGAGCCACACCCATTTCCCAACCCCTCCCTTTTAAGCCCCACCCCCTTTTGCAGGCCCCTCCTTATTCATGCCGACCCCACCCTTTTCCCTAGACCACACCCCATTTCCCAGACCCCTCCCTCTTTTCTTAAGCCCCTCCCCTTTCCCCCACAAGACACTCCCCCTTTCCTGGGCCCCGCCCCCCATTCCAAAGGGCTGGAATGGTCTCTCAGTAGTGTTACCCCATAACCACGCCCCTTTCATGCAGACCACGCCCCTTCACACAAAACACCGCCCCCTTTGTGCAGACCACGCCCCTCTGTGCAGGCCCCGCCCACCTGTCGCAGAAAGCAGAGATGGTTTCCCAGTAGTGCTCGTGCACCGCGAACCACTCGCAGTCACCGGGGCCGATGTTGATGTTCACCGAGCAGAAGTTGTTGTTCTCCTGGTGGCCTGCGGGGGACGCTGTCGTCGTCACAGCCTGTCCCCTCGTGTCACCCCCACTGTCGCGCCCTGTCACCTCGTGTCACCCCCGCTGGGCTGTCCCCAGACACTGCTGCCACCACGTGACTGCTCTGGGCAAGGTGTGCCCAGCTGTCCCCCAGGTGTACCCCAGCTGTCCCCAGGTGTACCCCAGCTGTGCCCAGGTGTACCCCGGCTGTGCCCAGGTGTACCCCAGCTGTGCCCAGGTGTACCCCGGCTGTCCCCCAGGTGTACCCCGGCTGTCCCCCAGGTGTACCCCGGCTGTGCCCAGGTGTACCCCAACTGTGCCCAGGTGTACCCCGGCTGTGCCCAGGTGTACCCCAGCTGTGCCCAGGTGTACCCCGGCTGTCCCCCAGGTGTACCCCAGCTGTGCCCAGGTGTACCCTGGCTGTGCCCAGGTGTACCCCGGCTGTGCCCAGGTGTACCCCAGCTGTCCCCCAGGTGTACCCCAGCTGTGCCCAGGTGTACCCCGGCTGTGCCCAGGTGTGCCGCGGCTCACCTGGGGTGCGGCTGCCGGGCACTTTCATGTAGAGCTGCACAGTGTTCATGCCCAGGATGGTGTGGCCCACGTGGCTCAGCATGTTGCCCGTGGAGGAGACGCGCATGAACGCCGGCAGCTTCAGCAGCTCCTGCAGCTGCGGCTTCCACCTGCGGGGACAGGGGACAGCGATGGCACCTGGAGGGGTGGCACCTGCCACCTGCCCCGCGGGTATCCCCACAGTGTCATTTGAACGCTAAACTCGGCCCCCCACGTGTCCCTGTAGCACCCACAGGTAACCCTGACCCTCCCCGTTGTCACCCAGCTGTCCCCACCCTCCACTGTCACCCAGGGGTGTGCCCCCCACATTGTCCCCCAGGTGTCCCCATTGTCACGGAGGCGTGTCCCCCACTATCACCCAGGTGTCGCCACTGTCCCCCAGGTATCCCCATTGTCACCACCCCTCCACTGTCCCCTAGGTGTCCCCACTGTCCCCCAGGTGTGCCCCCACCACCCCCACTGTCACCCAGGTGTGTCCCCACTGTCGCCCAGGCGTCCCCTCCCTCCCTCCCGTTGTCACCCAGGTGTCCCCACCCCCCCACTGTCACCCGGGTGTCCCCACTGTCACCTCTTGGCGTCCGACAGGTCGATGTTGGTCCCGAACTTGATGATCTGGTGGGATTTCTGGTCGGGGGGGCTGGGGGGGACACGGGGTCACGGGGGGGGCAGGGACGGGGTCCCCAAGGGGGACATGTCACCCCTCCAGGCTTTGGGGACAAAGTGACAACCTGGGGACACCTTGGGGACACCAGGACACCCCTAAAGGACACAGGGACACTTTCGGGACACCTTGGGGACATTGGGACCCTCCCCCAGTGACACCCTGGGGACACTGAGACCCCCCCCAAAGGACACCAGGACCCCCCTGGGGACAGCAGTGGTGGCCCGGGCTGGGGAGGAGGTGACACCTTGTCCCCCCCAGGATGTCCCTAAAGGGGACCTCGGGGTGTCCCCACCTGGGCGGGGTCTCGGTGGTGCTGTCGGGCTCCTCGGCCTCCTCATCCTCGCTGTCCTTGTCCTCCTGTGGGGATAGTGTCACCCCCTGTCACCTCCCCAGGTGTCACCTCAGCCCCGCTGGGTGCTGGAGGACACTTGGGGACACTCCAAAGACAGCCAGGAATTCCAGGGGACATTCTGGGGGCTCCAGGACACACCCCCAGCACACCAAAGGACACTCAGGGACACCAGGGGACACCCCAGGGACTCTTGGGGACACCCTGAGGACAACCAGGGGACACTTGGGGACACCTCAGAGATACCAGGAACACTTGGGGACACCCCAGGGGACACCTGGGGACAAGCAGGGGACATTTGGGGACACTTGAGGACACCAGGGGATACCCCAGGATACCTCAGGAACACCAGGGGTCATCTGGGGACACCCTGGGGACACCCTGGGGACATCTGGGGACATCTGGGGACACCCTGGGGACATCTGGGGACACAAGTCCCCTGTATCCCCCATATCCCCCTGAGCCCTCTGTCCCCTGTGCTGTCCCCGCCGTGTCCCTCACCTGCAGGGACTCCTGGAAGGAGCATACCTGGCACTGGGTATACTGGGACATACTGGGACATACTGGGACATACTGGGGTGTGGTCCCTGCTGTGTCCCCTGTCCCTCAGGTGTGTCCCCTGTCCCTCAGGTGTGTCTCCCATGTCCCCAACATGTCCCCTGTCCCTCACCTGCAGGGACTCCTGGAAGGACGAGGCCTGGTGCTGGGTATACTGGGACATACTGGGACATACTGGGGTGTAGTCCCTGCTGTGTCCCCTGTCCCTCAGGTGTGTCCCCTGTCCCTCAGGTGTGTCTCCCATGTCCCCAACATGTCCCCTGTCCCTCACCTGCAGGGACTCCTGGAAGGACGAGGCCTGGTACTGGGTATACTGGGACATACTGGGACATACTGGGGTGTGGTCCCTGCTGTGTCCCCTGTCCCTCAGGTGTGTCCCCTGTCCCTCAGGTGCGTCTCCCATGTCCCCAACATGTCCCCTGTCCCTCACCTGCAGGGACTCCTGGAAGGACGAGGCCTGGTACTGGGTATACTGGGACATACTGGGACATACTGGGGTGTAGTCCCTGCTGTGTCCCCTGTCCCTCAGGTGTGTCCCCTGTCCCTCAGGTGTGTCTCCCATGTCCCCAACATGTCCCCTGTCCCTCACCTGCAGGGACTCCTGGAAGGACGAGGCCTGGTGCTGGGTATACTGGGACATACTGGGACATACTGGGGTGTGGTCCCTGCTGTGTCCCCTGTCCCTCAGGTGTGTCCCCTGTCCCTCAGGTGTGTCTCCCATGTCCCCAACATGTCCCCTGTCCCTCACCTGCAGGGACTCCTGGAAGGACGAGGCCTGGTACTGGGCGTACTTGGCGATGGTGGTGTGGGAGCGGCTGCTCTCGCAGGGCCACACCTGCCGTGTCCCCGACAGGTCCCAGTTCTGGTCCGAGGGCTGCTGCACCTGAGTGCGAACCTCGACCGCGTGCTCGCCGCTGGCCTCCACCAGGGTCTTGGTGCTGAACAGCCCCAGGTCTGCCAATAAAAAAAAAAAAAAAAAAATAAACAAAACGGAGGGTTCGGGTCATTTTTGGGGGTCACCAAGACTGGGGGGGGGCTGCCATGGGGACAGGGACAAGGACAGGGACAGCCTTGGGTGACCGTGATGGGGGAGATGCCGTGAGGGCAGGTTTTGGGGTCCCTGGGGGGTTTTGGGGTCCCTGGGGGGTTTTGGGGTGACTCACTGAGGCGCAGGGACCCCGCCAGCCCCCGGATGACGGTGACGCCATGGGGGCAGGTTTTGGGGTCCCTGGGGGGTTTTGAGGTCCCTGGGGGGTTTGGGGGTCCCTGGGGGGTTTGGGGTTCCTGGGGGGTTTTGGGGTGACTCACTGAGGCGCAGGGACCCCGCCAGCCCCCGGATGACGGTGACGCCATGGGGGCAGGTTTTGGGGTCCCTGGGGGGTTTTGAGGTCCCTGGGGGGTTTGGGGGTCCCTGGGGTCCCTGGGGGGTTTTGGGGCCCCTGGGGGGTTTTGGGGTGACTCACTGAGGCGCAGGGACCCTGCCAGCCCCCGGATGACGGTGATGGGGTTCTTGGGGTCGGTGCAGAACTGCAGCAGGACGGGCGAGAAGGCGTCGCGCTTGCTCTCCAGCTGGGCGGGAACAGCAGCAGCCAATCAGCGACCGGCGCTCGACAAAGCGACCAATCACAGCCCACCGCCCTCAGGAAGGAGCCAATCAGCACCCGACAAAAAGGACCAATCACAGCACAGCGCCCTCACGCAGGGGCCAATCGCAGCCTGCCACCTTCCCCCCCCGACAACCAGGTAAGCAACCAATCAGGATGGATGGGATTTGTGGTATCAGCCAATCAGGATGGATCTTTCACCAGCCAATGAGGATTCAGGTAGCCCAAGCAACCAGCCAATCAGAGCTGAGATGGTTTGGCTCGCCAACCAATCAGGACTGAAAGCCCATGACCCAGCAACCAATCAGCAGCAGGATTCGCTGGGAAACTTTGCCCCCCACCTATTGGCCAATCAGCAGCAGGGAGGCCCCACCCAGCAGCCAATCAACAAAGAGCTGCCCATGATGGACCAATCAGGAGAGGAGGGATCTAGTCAGGGGTCAATCAACAAAGAGCTGGAATCTGCCAGGGAGCCAATCAGCAGCAAGAATGCCCAGGACCCTTTCTCTCCAATCAGGAGAGGGGACACCCTGGGATTCCCCAGCAGGGAACCAATCAGCAGGCAGGACGCCCTGCTGAGGAGCCAATCAGCAATCAAGAAACCCATTCAGGGAGCCAATCAGGAGGCAGGGGATCCATCCAATGAGCCAATCAGCATCCAGGAGAGCCGGGGAACAGCCAATGAGGACTCACGTAGATGCTGGGCGTGGGGGGGTTGAGTTTGTCCCTCGGGAGCTGCTCCCGGGCGTCGATCCGGGGTTTCACGGATTGGGCGGGACACAGGTAGGACTCGCGGAACGGCCCCTTCAGCCGCGCCTGCCTGCGGGGAGACGTCAGTGGGACCCCAATAAAATGCCCCAGATCCCCATCCTGGAAATGTTCAAATCCTCTGGAATCACCCAAATCTCCTGGAATTATCCAAATCTTGCTTAGATACCCCCAAATTCACACCGTGGAAGTGCCCAAATCCCCTGCAGTCATCCTCAACCTCAGTGGGATCCCCCCAAACCTCACCTGGCTACCCCCAAACCTCAATGGAACCCTCCAAACCTCACCTGGCTACCCCAAACCTCACCTGGCTACCCCCAAACCTCAGAGGAACCCCCCCAAACCTCAGAGGAAACCCCCCAAACCTCAATGGAACCCTCCAAACCTCACCTGGCCACCCCCAAACCTCAGAGGAACCCCCCCAAACCTCACCTGGCTACCCCCAAACCTCAGAGGAACCCCCCCAAACCTCAATGGAACCCCCCCAAACCTCACCTGGCTACCCCCAAACCTCACCTGGCTACCCTCAAACCTCAGTGGAACCCTCCAAACCTCACCTGGCTACCCCAAACCTCAGTGGAACCCTCCAAACCTCACCTGGCTACCCCAAACCTCACCTGGCTACCCCCAAACCTCAGAGGAATCCCCCCAAACCTCACCTGGCTACCCCCAAACCTCAGAGGAACCCCCCCAAACCTCACCTGGCTACCCCCAAACCTCACCTGGCTACCCTCAAACCTCAGTGGAACCCTCCAAACCTCACCTGGCTACCCCAAACCTCAGTGGAACCCTCCAAACCTCACCTGGCTACCCCAAACCTCACCTGGCTACCCCCAAACCTCAGAGGAATCCCCCCAAACCTCACCTGGCTACCCCCAAACCTCAGAGGAACCCCCCCAAACCTCACCTGGCTACCCCCAAACCTCACCTGGCTACCCTCAAACCTCAGTGGAACCCTCCAAACCTCACCTGGCTACCCCAAACCTCACCTGGCTACCCCCAAACCTCACCTGGCTACCCCAAACCTCACCTGGCTACCCCCAAACCTCAGAGGAATCCCCCCAAACCTCACTTGGCTACCCCCAAACCTCAGAGGAATCCCCACAAATCTCAATAGGACCCCCCCAAACCTCACCTGGCTACCCCCAAACCTCACCTGGGTACCCCCAAACGTCAGTGGAACCCCCCCAAACCTCAACCAGGTACCCCAAATTCCTTTCCCCCCCCCACCCCACACTCACTTGCTGGCTCGCACCACCTCGGCGGCGCTGTGCCGGATCGTCAGCTGTGCCAGGGGTAACCCCCGGGGTTCCCCAACTTCCGAAGCCACCAAAGCGTCACCGCCGGCGCCACCACCACCGGCACCGGGGACCCCCCCGAGTCCGGGGATCCCCCCGGCACCCCCGGCGCCGCTCTCCACCTTGATCAGCCGAATTTTGAGCTCTTTGGGGGGCCCCTCCCCGAGCGAGCGCAGCTTCAGGAGATCGGCGGAGCTGACGAAAGCGGGAGGGGGTCCCGACGATGGGGGGGCCGAAGGAGGGTTTTGGGGACCCCCCCCTTTCGTTTCGAGCTTTGGGGGGGGTCCCCCTTTTTCCTGCACGCTTGAGCTTTGCAGGTCGAGCGTGGCCAGCACGGGTCGATCCCGTTCCCGATCCCGTTCCCGTTGTTGTTGCTGTTGTTGTTGTTGTTGTTCCCTCTCCTCTTTTCGGGGGTGGCGGCGCCGGGGGGGTCCCCGGCGGAGATCTCGGTGACGTGAAGAGGGGGGACGGCGGTGACGACGACCGCCACCCCCTAATTTTGGGGGTGTATCCGGGGACGGGGGGCTGGGTCGGCCGGCTTGCTCGGCTAAAGTTTCACAAGCCCGGCTGATCTCCTCCAAAGCCTCGGACTCGCTGCGGGCCGGGGGAGGGGGATGGGACCCCCAGCCGGGGGGTGAGGTAGCGAGCTGGGGGGGTGTGGGGGGGTTTGGGGATGGTGGGGTGAGTTTAGGGGTGCTGCCCCCCACTGCGGAGGGTTTTTCAGAAGGAGGAAGAGGAGGAGGAGGAGGAGGAGGAGGAGGTGCGGGAGGTTTGCTGTAAAACGGGGAAGTTTTGGGGTCGTCCCGTTTGCCGAAGGGATAAAGGCGAGGGGGGTCCGGGGGGTCGCCGTGGCCCGGGGGGGCCCCAAAAGGAGGAGCTTTTGGACGGGCGAGGAGGGGGGGAGCGGGTGGGGGGGGTGGTGGGGGTGGGGGTGGGGGAGGGGCGACCCCCCCCTCATCCTCCTCCTGCCGGATGGACTCGTCCAACATCTTCATGATGTTGGCCAGGCCGTCGGGTAAAATTTTGGCAAATTCGGGGGGTTCCTCGAATTGATCGTCCAAGGGGGGGGCCCCGAAATCGAAGAGGCGAGGGGGGACCCCCGAGGGGTCGGAGGAAGGTGGGGGAGGGGGGGGCAAAGGAGGTGGAGGGGGCTCGGGGTGCGGGGGGGGTTGGGGGAGGGGCGGGGGTGCTCTTTGGAAAGGGGACCCCCGAAGAAATGGGGGGGGGGCTGGGGGCGGGCGCGGGGGAGGTACCTGAGGTATCGGGGGGGTCCTCGGAGAGGGGGGGGTGGCGGTAAGGGGGGGTGGGGAGGGGTCCCCAGCCAGAAATCGCTGGGGGGGGGTTGGTGGTGGTGGTGGGGAGGGGGCTCTTCCTCCTCTTCCTCCTTATCCGGGTAAGGGAAGGGGGGGGTCTGGGGCGCGCCCCCCCCCTTGCTGGTGGTGCTGGTGGGGTCCGGGAAAGATCCTGGGGACCCCCCCAAAGGGGGATCGGCCCCCCCTGCCCCCCCCTTAGGTGGGGGTCCCCCAAAAAGGATCTCGTCCAAGGGGTCTCCCCCCCCCGGATCCTTCAGCCAGGGTAAGGGGGGGGGTGGGGAGCGGGTCCGGGGGGGGGGCGCAGCAGGGGGGAGGGGCGGGGGGCAAGTGGGGGGTGGGGACCCCCCCGCTCGCCCCCCCCGGCCCTGGCGGCTCCGGAGGTTGGTAACGGTGGTCGGGAGCCTGAGGGGACATTTGGGGACAAAGGGGGGGGGGGGAGGAAGGGACCCTGAGTGAGACCCTGAAGGGTGGGGGGGCTCTTCCTGTGTCCCCCCCTCCCCCCGTATCCCTGAACCCCCTTTTCCTCCCTCTCTGACCCCCCAGCCGTGTGTCCCCCATGTCCCCCCATCCCCTCCATGTCCCACTGTGTCCCCGTGTCCCTCCCACGTCCCCATGTCTCCATTGTGCCCCCCCCACTGTGTCCTCATTGTGCCCCCCATGCCCCGCCATGTCCCCCCCATGTCCCCCCCATGTCCCCATTGTGTCCCCACTGTCCCCCCCCATGTCCCCACTGTCCCCCCCCATGTCCCCATTGTCCCCTCCATGTCCCCATTGTCCCCTCCATGTCCCCCCATGTCCCCATTGTGTCCCCATTGTCCCCCCCATGTCCCCATTGTGTCCCCACTGTCCCCCCCCATGTCCCCATTGTCCCCCCCATGTCCCCATTGTGTCCCCATTGTCCCCCCCATGTCCCCATTGTCCCCTCCATGTCCCCCCATGTCCCCATTGTCCCCCCCATGTCCCCATTGTGTCCCCACTGTCCCCCCCCATGTCCCCATTGTCCCCCCCATGTCCCCATTGTGTCCCCACTGTCCCCCCCCATGTCCCCATTGTCCCCTCCATGTCCCCCCCATGTCCCCCCCGTGTCCCCACTGTCCCCTCCATGTCCCCCCCCATGTCCCCATTGTCCCCCCCATGTCCCCATTGTGTCCCCACTGTCCCCCCCCATGTCCCCATTGTCCCCTCCATGTCCCCCCCATGTCCCCCCCGTGTCCCCACTGTCCCCTCCATGTCCCCCCCATGTCCCCCCCGTGTCCCCACTCACGCCGCGGGGGGTTCGGGTGCTGGTGGCGGGGGTCCGGGGGGGTGCCCGGGGGGGGGCACAAGGCACGCAGGCGGTGGGTGCTGGTGAGCGGCTGGGGGGGGCAGGGGGGGCCCCCCCGGCCCCGCTGGCCCTAAGGTCACTTGGGAGGGGGCCCGGGGGGCCGGGGGGAGAGGGGCGGGGGGGCGGAGGGGGGGGCGGCGGGAACGGGGGGGTCACCAGCCGCTGGTCCTGAGGGGGGGACAGAGGGGACAGAGGTTAGAGGGGGGGACAGGGGGACATGGGGGGGGACATGGGGGGGGACAGGGACATGGGGAGGATGGGGGGGACAGAAGTTAAGAGGGGGGGACCGAGGGACACGGGGACAGAGGTTAGAGGGGGGGGACAGGGGGACATGGGGGGGGACATGGGGGCGACATGGGGGTACAGAGGTTAGAGGGGACAGAGGGGACACACAGGGACATGGGACATGGCAAGGACACACTAGGGACATGATGGGACAGAGGGGACCGAGGTTAGAGGGGGGGACAGGGGGACATGGGGGGACATGGGGGGGACAGAGGTTAGAGGGGGGGACATGGGGGACATGGGGGGGACAGAGGTTAGAGGGGGGGGACAGGGGGACATGGGGGGACATGGGGGGGACAGAGGTTAGAGGGGGGACACGAGGACATGGAAGAGGACACAGGGACATGGGGACAGAGGGACACCAGGGATGTGTAGGGGGCACAGAGGGACACAGGGGAGGTGACACAGGGGAGGTGACACAGGGGAGGTGACACAGGGGAGGTGACACCAACTTGGGGGGTCCCACCTGTCTGTCCGGGGGTGCCCCGTGGCGCCGGGGGGGGGGCCCAGGCCTCGGCGGGGGGGAGGGGGCTCCACAGCCCCGGGGGCAGCGGGAACGGAGGGGGGGGGCCCGGGGGGGGGGCAGCGCCCCACAGCCCCCCTGGGGGACAGCGGGGTCAGGGGGTGGCACGGGGAGGGACCCCCTCAGTGCCCCCCCAGACCCATTTAACCCCCCAGACCCATTTAACCCCCCCAGACCCATTTGATCCTCCCCCGACCCTCAGTACTCCTCCAGACCCTTTAAATGCCCCCCCAGACCCCCCCTTAAACCCCCCAAACCACTCAGTGCCCCCCCCGACCCATTTTACCCCCCAGACCCGTTTGATCCCCCCAACCCCCCTTAAACCCCCCCTAGACCCCTTAATCCCCCCCAGACCCTCAGTGCCCCCCAGACTCCTTTTACCCCCCCACCCCTTTAAAACCCCAGACCCATTTTAACACCCCCCCCTTTAAAACCCCCCCAGACCCTTCAATTGCCCCCCCCCCAGACTCCCCCATTTCCACCTCCCCACCACCACTTTAACCCCCCCCTCCCCCCAAATCCCTCAGTGCCCCACACCCCCCCCCCCCAAAAAAAAAAAATTCCCACCCCTCCCCCACCTGGGGGCTGCCGCTGCGGCGCCGTTTGAGGGGGTGGGCAGGTCCTCGGGGGGGGTGGGAGGGGCTGGGCAGGGGGGAGGGGCTGCCCCGCGGGGGGGTCAGGGGGGGCCGCCCCCCCTCTTCAGCTGCGCCCCCCCCCTTTTGGCCTGGAACGTTCTTTTCTGGGGTTGGGGGGGTGGGGGGGGGGGGGCGGAATTTAGGGGGGAGGGGGCGGTGTCACCCCTCCCACCCCATCCCCGTTCCCAGTGTTCCCAGTAAGGCCTGGTCCTATTCCCAGTGCCACACCCCCCCCCCCCCCCCCCCCCCCCCCTCAAATTCCTCTCCACAAACCCCCCGGATCCTCTCAGCCGCCCCCAAATCCCCAAAATTCTCTCTCCAGATCCCCCAACTCCCCTCTAACACCCCCCAAATTTTCCCCCAAAATTCCTTCTCCAGACCCCCTGCGCCCTTTAAACCCCCAAAATTTCCCCAAAACCTCTCAAGATCCCCTCCCCAGCCCCCCAAATTCCCTTTTAACCCCCCAAATTTCACATGAAATTCCCTCCCCGGCCCCCCCCCCCCCGATACCCCCTAAACTCCCCTTCCCAACCACTTTAACCCCCCAATCCCCCCAAATCCCCTTCCCAACCTCTTTAACCCCCCCAATTCCCCCCAAACACCCCCAAAATCCTCTCCCCAGACCCCCCAAGCACCCCCCACTCACCTCGGGGTGCAGCAGGCTCCAGACCTGCTGGAGGGGGGGCAGGGCCCGAGCCCGGGGGGGGGACACAGGGCCCGGGGGGAAACTCCAGAGCTGGGCCTGGGGACATGGGGACACCTCAGGGTCACCCCCAGGGCCATGGGGACACCTTGGGGACATCCCAGGGTCACCTGAGGACACCTCAGGGTCACCCCCAGGGTGATGGGGACACCTTGGGGACATCCCAGGGTCACCTGAGGACACCTCAGGGTCACACCCAGGGCCATGGGGACACCTTGGGGACATCCCAGGGTCACCTGAGGACACCTCAGGGTCACCCCCAGGGACACGGGGACATCCCCAGGGTCCACAGGGAAATGGGAAATGTCCCAGTGTCACCCCTGAGAATGATGTCCCCACCTGCCACCAGCACCTGCTGTGACCCCAAACGTCCCCAGCAGTGCCACAACCACGGTGGCACCAGGGACACAACCCAGCCCCCATTCCTGTGTCCCCTCAATGTCCCTACATCCCACCCATGTCCCCTCATTGTCCCCACATCTCCCCAATGTCCCCTCAGTGTCCCTTCAGTGTCCCCTCATTGTCCCCATGTCCCCCCAATGTCCCCTCGGTGTCCCCTCAATGCCCCCTCACTGTCCCCACATCCCCCCAATGTCCCCTCACTGTCCCTTCAGTGTCCCCTCATTGTCCCCATGTCCCCTCAATGTCCCCTCACTGTCCCTTCAGTGTCCCCTCAATGTCCCCTCAGTGTCCCCTCACTGTCCCCCCATGTCCCCACCTGCTGCAAGCGCCCGATGCGGGCGGCGATGTCCCCGCGGTGGCCACCGATGATGTCCCCTCGGTGGCCAACGTCCCCCCCGTGACGGTGGCCGATGTCCCCTCGGTGACCGATGTCCCCCGGCCGGTGGCCGATGTCCCCTCGGTGGCCGCGATGACGCCCGTGGTGACAGCTCGGTGGCTCCTCCAGCTCGGGGGTGGCCTCGGGGCCGGGGGGGTCCCAGGGCTGCAGTGCCCGGACACAGCCCTGGAGGGGGTCCAGGGGGGCGGGGGGAGCCCGGGGGGGTCCTCTGGGAGGGGACAGGAGGTGACACGGGGACATTGGGGGGGGTGGGGTTAAGAGGGATCTCCCCAAAATGGGGATTTTGGGAGGGGTTTAGCCCCATAGAAATCCCAATAGAGACCCCAAAACATAGCCGGGGGGGGGGGGGGGTCGGTCTGGAGGATGGAGGGTCTGGGGGGGGGGGGGACAGGAGGGGATATTTGAGGGGCTCAGCCCTATAGGGACACCCGAAAATGGGAATATGGGGGGGATTCAGCCCCATAGAAATCCCAATAGAGACCCCAAAGCACAGCCGGGGGTGGGTCTGGGGGCTGGAGGAGAGGGGTCTGGGGGGGACAGGAGGGGACATGGGGACATGGGGACATTGGGGGGGGGGGGGGGGGACGGTGTGGGGTTAAGAGGGATCCCCCCAAAATGGGGATTTTGGAGGGTTCAGCCCCATAGGGACCCCCCAGGACCCCTTTTGGGAGTGGAGGTGGGGGGAGGGTGACACATTTTGGGGAGGTGGGATCTGGGGTCAGCACTTACCCCGGGGGGTAGAAGGCCTTGTGGGGGAGGGGGTGCCCCCCATTTCCGCTGGGGGGGGGCGTGAGGTGGGGGGGCAGCGGAGCCGGCCCGAGGCTGGAGGAGCACCTGAGGTGGGGGGAGGGGAGGTGAGGGGGGAGGGGAGAACCCCCAGGAATGGGGGAGACCACCCTGGGAATGGGGAGACCCCTCCCCAATTATGGGGATCCCTGGGCAGGGGGGGAGCATTTTGGAGGGCATTAACTGGGGGGGTCAGTGCGGGGTCAGTGTGGGGTCAGTGTGGGGGGGGGGGGTCAGTGTAGGGGTCAGTGGGGGGGGGGTCAGTGTAGGGGTCAGTGGGGGGGGGTCAGTGGGGCGGGTCAGTGCGGGGGTCAGTGTGGGGGGGGTCAGTGCGGGGTCAGTGCGGGGGTCAGTGTGGGGGGGGTCAGTGTGGGGGGTCATTGTGGGGGGGGTCAGTGCGGGGTCAGTGTGGGGTCAGTGTGGGGGTCAGTTTGTGATTGTGGGGGTCAGTGGAGTGGTCAGTTTGGGGTCAGTGTGGGGGTCAGTGCGGGGTCAGTGCGGGGTCAGTGTGGGGGTCAGTGCGGGGGTCAGTTTGTGAGTGTGGGGGTCAGTGGAGTGGTCAGTTTGGGGTCAGTGTGGGGGTCAGTTTGGGGTCATACCTGGGGGGTGGCAGCCAGGCCCGGGGGGGGCAGCCGGCCCAGCCCCCGCCGCAGCCCAGGCTCCCCACGGCGAAGGGGTCCCGTCCGGCCCGGCCCCCCAGGGGCTCCACAGCGCGATGCATCGGCCTGGGGGGGGACACGGGGGGTCTGTCCCTGCCCCACGGATCCAGCCCCCAGACCCACTGATCCATCTCTGCCCCACGGATCCAGCCCCCAGACCCACTGATCCATCTGTGCCCCACGGATCCAGCCTCCAGACCCAGGGATCCATCTGTGCCCCACGGATCCCACCCCCAGACCCACTGATCCATCTCTGCCCCACGGATCCCACCCCCAGACCCACTGATCCATCTCTGCCCCACGGATCCCACCCCCAGACCCACTGATCCATCTGTGCCCCACGGATCCAGCCCCCAGACCCAGGGATCCATCTGTGCCCCACGGATCCAGCCCCCAGACCCACGGCAGACCCACGGATCCAGCCCCATAGATATGCCATAAACAGCCCCATAACCCCCAAAACCAACCCCATAGACACCCCAAACCACCCCATGACACCATAAACAAGCCCCCCACTCACCACTCGTGGGGCAGGGGAGGGCTGGGTCCCCCCACGGCCCCCCCGTGGGGGGGGTGAGGGAGCGGCTGCTGGGCCGGGGCGGCCCCTCCCTCACTGCCGCATACACCTGGGGACAGGTACGGGCACTTAGGGGGCAGCCAAGGCCATGGGGGCACTTGTGGGGCAGGGCAGCAGCTTGGGGTCAGCTCCGGGGCACTTCTGGGGCAGCTTTGGGATAAGTTCCACGGGAATTTAAGTGCAGTTCTGGGGCACTTTAACGGCAGTTTTAGGGAACTTTTAGGGGCAGTTCTGGGGCAATTTTGGGGTGGTTTAGGGGCAGTTTTAGGGCAGTTCTGGGGCACTTTAAGGGGCAGTTTTAGGGACAGAGCTGGGGCAGTTTGAGGGCAGTTTTGGGGCAGTTCTGGGACACTTTAAGGGGCAATTCTGGGGCACTTTTAGGGGCATTTCTGAGGCTCCGCCCCGCGGGCGACGCCACCATCACGTGATGCGGAAGTGAGCAGTATTTCCCACGCGCCGCAGGCCCCGCCCCAAGCCCCGCCCCCTCACCGATGCCGCGACGCTCTCCGGGAACCGGCCAATCACAGCGCGCCTCTCGCCTGGCAGCCAATCATCGCTCCCTTCCGGGTCTGGCTCAGCCTGAGGGCGACCAATGGGGAGAAGGGTCAGGCTGGTGCTGGCCAATGAGGAGAGGGGAGAGCGGGACAAGGTGGGGCCACGCCCACCCCGTGGGGCTGAATGGGGAGACGCGCTGAGGGGATTTGGGGACAATTTGGGGACATTTGGGGACACTTGAGAGGCAGGAGGCACTCGGGGGGGCGGGGCCTTCCCTCGTCCCCACCCAGCTGTGATGTCATGGCCGTCCCAAGGGGGACATTTTCGGGGCCTTCCCGTGACGTCACGGTTTGGGGGGCGTGGCCAAAGGGATCCCGCGACGCCCACGGGGAGCGGGAAGGGGACGGTGACAGTGCTGGACACGTGACCAGACCCCCGGGACACCCCCCCCCCCCCAAGGGTGACACGCGTGGGACACGTGGTGGCACAGAGCCACCCCGACACGGCACCACGTGACCCCTGCGTGGGACACACCAGCGGAGTGACCCCAAACACGGGTGACCGCAAATGTGAGTGACCCACGGCCAGAGTGACCCACAACCGGTGACCCACAGCCAGAGTGACCAACAACCACAGTGACCCACGGTCACCAGCGACCCACAGCCAGAGTGACCCACGGCCAGAGTGACCCACGGCCACAGTGACCAACAACCAGAGTGACCCACAGCCAGAGTGACCCACGGCCAGAGTGACCCACGGCCACAGTGACCAACAACCAGAGTGACCCACGGCCAGAGTGACCCACGGCCAGAGTGACCCACAACCGGTGACCCACGGCCAGAGTGACCCACGGCCAGAGTGACCCATGGCCAGAGTGACCAAAAACCACAGTGACCCACGGCCAGAGTGACCCACGGCCACAGTGACCCATGGCCACAGTGACCAAAAACCACAGTGACCCACGGCCAGAGTGACCAAAAACCACAGTGACCCACAGCCAGAGTGACCCACGGCCAGAGTGACCAACAACCACAGTGACCCCCGGCCAGAGTGACCCACAACCGGTGACCCACGGCCAGAGTGACCCACGGTCACCCACGCGTGACCCCGAACACGCGTGTTCTGCGCCCCCCCCCCCCCCCATTGTCACCCCCACCCCGTCACCCACGTGTGACCCGTGGTCACACACGATCACCGCCGTGTTCCCCGGCCCTCCTGACCCCCCCACGCCACGGGTGACCCCCCCCACACGCCGCGTGTCCCCGTCCCCGCGTGTCCCTCACCCGGCCCCGCGTGTGTCCCGGGTGCTGCCGGCCCCGCGTGTGCCGGTGCCGTGTCCCCGTCACCGCGTGGTGACACCGCGTGAGTCACCCGGGCCCGCGTGGGTGTCCCCTCCCCTCCCCCCTCCTTCCACGGTGACGTCAGCCGGATACCCGTGACGGAACAGGGGGGAGGGGAGGGGGAATCCCGGTGGAGGGGGGTGGGGACAAAGGGATGGGGGGACACGGGGGGACACGGGGGGACACTGGGGGGACACGAGGGGGGACACAGGATACAGGACTGAGGGGACACGGGGACAGAGGACATGGGGGGGACACTGGGTGACACAGGACACAGGACTGGGGGGGACATGGAGGGGGACATTGGGTGACACAGGACACAGGACTGGGGGGGACATGGAGGGGGACATTGGGTGACACAGGACACAGGACTGGGGGGACACGAGGGGGACATTGGGTGACACAGGATGTGGGGGGACAAGGGGGGACACAGGACTGGGGGGACCCGGGGGACACTGAGGGGGACATTGGGTGACACAGGACATGGGATGTTGGGGGACACAAGGATTTGGGGGGGACACTGGGGGGACAAAGGGATGGGGGGACATGAGGGGGACGTTGGGGGGACACGGAGGGACATTGGGTGACAATGGAGGACACAAGGGGACACGGGACATGGCGGGGGACATTGGGGTGACACGGGGACACAGACATGGGATGTGGCGGGACACAAGGTGGGGACAGGGCACTGGGGACACCGGGGGGACAGGTGGGGAGGACACGAGGCACAGGGGGGACACAGGGAGGTGACACATGGGAGGACACAGGGAGACACGGAGAGGGCACTTGGGGACACCCAGAGGGACACGGGGACAGACGTGGGGACATGGGGAGGGCACTTGGGGACACCCAGGAAGGACAAGGGGACACAAGGACATGGCGGAGGGACACGGGGACAGCCGGGGGCGTGTGAGGACACGAGGAGCTGGGGACACGCCAGGACATGGGGACACACGGGGTGACACAAGAACACCAGGGCACCCACACATGGGGGGACACATGGGGGGACACCCAGGGTGACACGGGGACAGCGGGCAGGTACGACCGCACGGGGTGACACACCTGGGACACGTGTGTGACACCTGTGTCACCACTGCCCCCCCCCCGGCTGGGGACACTGCTGGGGGGTGGCCCTGGGGTGACAGTGGGGTGACAACGGGGTGACCATGGGGTGTCCATGGGTCTGGAGAACCTGCGGGGAGGGGGTGGGGCAGACGGTGGGGGAGGGGCTGTTGAGTCACCGGTGCCCGGTGGGGGTGGGGGAGGGGCGGGGGTGTGACAGTGACAGGGACACGTGGGGGAGGGGTGGCCACAAGGGCGGGGGAGGGTCTTTGGTGTGTGACACAGGTGTGACACTGTCCTAGGCAGGTGACACAGGTGTGATACTGTCCTAGGGAGGTGACACAGGTGTGTGACACTGTCCTTGGTGTGTGACACAGGTGTGTGACACTGTTCTAGAGACATGACACAGGTGTGTGACACTGTCCTAGAGGGTTGGCACAGGTGTGACACTGTCCTTGGTGTGTGACACAGGTGTGTGACACTGTTCTAGAGGGGGTGACACAGGTGTGACACTGTCCTAGGGAGGTGACACAGGTGTGACACTGTCCTAGGAAGGTGGCACAGGTGTGTGACACTGTTCTAGAGATGTGACACAGGTGTGTGACACTGTCCTAGGGAGGTGACACAGGTGTGTGACACTGTCCTTGGTGTGTGACACAGGTGTGTGACACTGCTCTAGAGGGGGTGACACAGGTGTGACACTGTCCTAGGAAGGTGACACAGGTGTGTGACACTGTCCTAGAGGGGTGACACAGGTGTGACACTGTCCTTGGTATGTGACACAGGTGTGTGACACTGTCCTAGAGATGTGACACAGGTGTGTGAGACTGTTCTAGGGGTATGACACACTCTTGGACAGGTGTGTGACACTGTCACTCCTGGTGTGACACCCGGTTTCACACCTGGACAGGTATATGACATTGTGACACTGGGTGTCACACCTGGTGTCACACCCAGACAGGTGTGTGACACCATCACTCCTGATGTCACACCTGGTGTCACACCCAGACAGGTGTGTGAAATGGTCACCCCTGGTGTCACACCTGGTGTCACACCTGGACAGGTGTGTGAAATGGTCACTCCCGGTGTCATACCTGGTGTCACAACTGGTGTCACACCCAGACAGGTGTGTGACACTGTCATGCCTCGTGTCACACCTGGTGTCACACCTGGACAGGTGTGTGAAATGGTCACTCCTGGTGTCACACCTGGTGTCACACCCAGACAGGTGTGTGAAATGGTCACACCTGGCAGGGAGGGGGCGGGGCCATGGGGGGAGGGGCACTCACGTGTCCGAGGGTCCTGTCCAGTGGGGGAGGGGCTACGCACCAGCCATGGCCTAGGACTGGGGGAGGAGACAGAGCCTTACTGGGAGCACTGGGAGCACTGGGAAACCCCTCCCCCCCACCAATGCCATACCAGGACCAGCGTGAGCCCACCGTGCTGCTCCCAGTATGACCAGTACTGGTGTTCCCAGTATCCCCAGTACCTCCCAGTATGACCAGTACTGGTGTTCCCAGTTCCCAGTAACTCCCAGTAAGGCTGCCTTCATTCCCAGTGCTCCCAGTATCAGTGTTTCCAGTATGACCAGTATCAGTGTTTTGAGCTCCCAGTATCCCCAGTTCTAGCTCCCAGTATGACTGCCTCTATTCCCAGTGCTCCCAGTATGACCAGTACTTGCCATCCCCAGCTCCAACACAGACACCCCTCCTCCCTCCCAGTACTCCCAGTCTGCCACTCTGGCTCCCACTTCCCAGTATACCCAGTAGCTCCAAGTAAGATCATCCCCATCATTCCGAGGCCCCAGTACTCCCAGTATCCCATATGCTTGGCACCAGTAAGACCCTCATTCACCATACCTTGCTCCCAGTGCTCCCAGTGCAGCCCTTACCCAGCTCCCAGTGCTCCCAGTGCAGCCCTTACCCCACTCCCAGTGCTCCCAGTGCAGCCCTTACCCAGCTCCCAGTGCTCCCAGTCCCTGCTCTCCCAGTGCAGCCTTCACCCTTGCTCCCCGCTCCCAGTGCTCCCAGTACAGCCCTTACCCAGCTCCCAGTACTCCCAGTGCAGGCTTCACCCTTGCTCCCCGCTCCTAGTCCCTGCCCTCCCAGTGCTCCCAGTGCAGCCTTTACCCTACGCCCAGTGCTGCCAGTGCAGCCCTTACCCCATTCCCAGTGCTCCCAGTCCTTGCTCTCCCAGTGCAGCCTTCACCCTTGATCCCCGCTCCCAATCCCTGCCCTCCCAGTGCTCCCAGTGCAGCCCTTACCCTGCTCCCAGTGCTCCCAGTGCAGCCCTTACCCCACTCCCAGTGCTCCCAGTGCAGCCCTTACCCTGCTCCCAGTGCTCCCAGTGCAGCCCTTACCCCACTCCCAGTGCTCCCAGTGCAGCCCTTACCCTGCTCCCAGTGCTCCCAGTGCAGCCTTCACCCTTGCTCCCCGCTCCCAGTGCTCCCAGTGTAGCCCTTACCCCACTCCCAGTGCTCCCAGTGTAGCCCTTACCCCACTCCCAGTGCTCCCAGCGCAGCCCTACCCTGCTCCCAGTGCTCCCAGCGCAGCCCTTACCCAGCTCCCAGTGTAGCCCTTACCCCACTCCCAGTGCTCCCAGTGCTCCCAGTGTAGCCCTTACCCCACTCCCAGTGCTCCCAGCGCAGCCCTTACCCTGCTCCCAGTGCTCCCAGCGCAGCCCTTACCCAGCTCCCAAGTGCTCCCAGTGCTCCCAGTGCAGCCCTTACCCCACTCCCAGTGCTCCCAGTGCAGCCCTTACCCCACTCCCAGTGCTCCCAGTGCTCCCAGTGCAGCCCTTACCCAGCTCCCAGTGCTCCCAGCGCAGCCCTTACCCAGCTCCCAGTGCTCCCAGCGCAGCCCTTACCCCACTCCCAGTGCTCCCAGTGCTCCCAGCGCAGCCCTTACCCCCACTCCCAGTGCTCCCAGCGCAGCCCTTACCCAGCTCCCAGTGCTCCCAGTGCTCCCAGTGCAGCCCTTACCCCCACTCCCAGTGCTCCCAGCGCAGCCCTTACCCAGCTCCCAGTGCTCCCAGTGCAACCTTCACCCTTGCTCCCCGCTCCCAGTGCTCCCAGTTCCTGCCCTCCCAGTGCTCCCACACCCGCCTTATCGGGAGGCCGCACCCAGCCCAGCCCAGGGCGCCCCAGCGGGGGGGCCGAGGGGGGGCAGATGTTTTTGGGGGGCCCAGATGTGTTTGGGGGGGGGTCCCAAGTGTTTCTGGGGACACCCAGGTGCATTGGGGGGGGGGGGGGGTTTCCAGGTGTATTTGGGGGATCCCAGGTGTGTTCTGGGGCGGGGGGGGGGGGGGCCTCAGATATGCTCAGATATGGTTGGGAGAGCTCCAGGTGTGTTTTGGGGGCACCCAGGTGTAGTTTGGGGGGAGGGAGGGGGAGGTCCTAGACGTGTTTCAGGGACACCCAGGTACATTTAGGGGGTCCCAGGTGTGCTCTGAGGATACCCAGGTGTGTCTGGGGGGGGGGGGGTCCCAGGTGTGTTTTTGGAGGGATCAGGAGAGGGCTACACCCCAATATGGGCACAAGATCTGATCTTCCCCCTCTTCTGATCCCCCCAAAACCATAACCAAATCCCCCAGACACCCCAAAACCCCAAATCCTCCCCTAAAAACACCCAAACCTTCAGCTCCTCCCCGACACCCCCAAATCCCTGCCTGAGGCCCCCCCAAATCCTCCCAGACACCTCAACACCCCCAAATTCTCTCATGACACCCCAAAAAATCACCCAGATCTTCTGCTGACATCCCAGCACTCCCCCATCACCCCCTCAGACACCCCCAAATTTCCCCAAGGACACCCCAACCTACCAGACACCCCCAAACCCACCCCAGACCCTTCCTGACACCCCCAAATACCCCTCAAAACCCCTAGAGCTCCCCCAAAATCCCTCCAAGACCCCCCTCCCTTGACACCTCAACCCCCCCTCCTGCTCCCCAAAACCTCCCCAGAACCCCCAAACTCTGCCCAAAAAAAAAAAAAAAAAATTTAAGGATGCCCCTCAATGAGGGGAAACTGAGGCACGGGGGGTGGGAGGGTGCAACCCCCAAATTGTGCTGGCCCTTTAAGACCCAGGTGTGCTGCACCCCCATAATTTGGGATTTGGGGGGGGGGGGGGGGGGGGCGGCAGGGTCTGAAATGAGGAGAATCCCCCACTCAGATGTGCCCCCCACCCTTTCAAAGGGTGCAAGAGCTGCCTCCCCCCAAAATTGGGACCCCCTCCACAAGTTCAGCTTGGGGGGGGGGTGGGGAGACAGGAAAACCCCCCCCTGTAATTAAGGGAGGGGGGGTCAGAGCCCCCCTAATTTACCTCAGGTCAAACACCCCCCCAAAAATTTTGGGGAAGGCAGAATCCCTCCCCCCCCCCCCCCCCCATCCCCAAAATTTATTTCAACCCAGTCCCCCACCCCCCACATTTACCTCGGCTCAGAACCCCCTAAAATTCACCCCAAGGTTGGGGGGGGGGGGGGGGAGGGGAGTCAAAACCCCCCCTCAATTTATCGTGGGAGGAGGAGGTCTCACCCCAAATGACCCCCCCCAATTAATCCCAAGGGGATCAGGACCCCCCCCCCAATTTAATATCAGCTTTGCCCCCTCCCCAAAAACCCAGACACAAAAATTTTAACTCATATTTAAACCCCCCCTTATCTCAGAGCCCCCCTAAATTCACCTCAGTTTTATCCCCCCCCCAAAATTCACCTCAGCCATGAACAGCCCCCCCAATTTAACGCCCAAATTTCACCACAGATTTGACTCCCCCCCCAGACTCAAACCCCCAAATTTTTATTTAACCCCCAATTCTCCTCAGCCCTGACCACCCCCCCACCACACACTTCACCTCAATTTTCTCTCACACCCCCAAAAAATCCCCCATTTCACATCTGACCCCCCCCCCCCCCAATTCGGACTCCCCCCATTTCACCTAAGTTTTAACGCCCCCCTAAAATCACCTAAACAGGACCAGACGCCCCCCAGCTTCCCCTCAAATTTGAGCCCCCCCCCAATTTCCCCTCAGCTCTGATCCCCCTCAATTTCCTCTCAGATTTGAGCCCCCCACCCCCAATCTCACCTCAGTTCCCCCCTCCCCAAAAACAACCACCCCTCTAATTTCGCCTCAGTTTTTATCCCCCCCCCCCACTTTATTCCAGTCCCCCAACCCCCCACCTCAAATCCCCCCTCGGCTCTGACTCCCCCAAAATTCCCCTCAGGTTTTAAACACCCCCCACCTCAAATCCCCTCAATTCACCTCAAACCTGACACCCCCCCCCCCCCCTCAATTCACACCAACAAGGCCAGACCCCCCCCCCTCCCATTTACCTCAGGGGAGCCCCCAGACCCCTCATTTCTCTCTCCCCCACCCCAAACCCCTCAATTTTACCTCAGTTTCCCCCTCACGTCCCTCAATCCCACCCCCCTCAATTCCCCTCAGTCCTGACCCCCCCATTTCATCTCACCCTCACCCCACACCCCCCATTTTACCTCAGCCCACACCTCAAATTTCACCTCTGACCCCCCCTCCCCCTCAGCCCCCAACCCCCCCTCCCCATTTCCCCTCACGCCAAACCCCCCCCCCCCCCAATTCCCCCTCAGCTTTCACACCCCCCCCCCCCCACCACCCGGGACCCCTCATTTCCCCTCACATTTTCCCCTCAACTCCCCTCAGCTGACACCCCCTCCCCAAAATCCCCCTCAGCTCTCCCCTCCCCTCCTCCCCTCCCCTCCCCTCCCCTCAGGCCTCGGCCCGGCCGCTCCGGCCGCGTTGTCCCCTCCGCTTTTCCCCGCGATACCTGCGGTGTTGCCGGTGCCGCTTGTATCCTTGAGGTGCCGGGGATATCCCAGAAGGTACCGGGTACTGGGGGAGTCCCGGGGGTCCCGGGGGGGTTCCCGGCCCGGCCCCGGTGCTGCGGTGGCTCCGCGGCTCCGGCCTCGCTCAAACAAAGGACCCGAGAGCCGCGCGCCCCGCCCGCCCCGGACACGCCCCCAGGACACGCCCACCGAGAGAGGGGGTTTGACCACGCCCCCTCCGTAATGAACACGCCCACCCCTACGCCAGCACCGCCCTCTGATACGCCCACGGTGGGGGAGAGGCCACGCCCATTCATTGGAAGAGGCGGGGGTAGATTTTTTGGCCACGCCTTTTGAGGCGGGGGCGGGGGGGGTGAGCGCGAGGCGTGTCCATATATGGTGATGACACGCCCACCTCGGCCCCCCCCGCCCACCCGGAGGGCCACGCCCCTTCCACAGTGAGGTCACGCCCATTGAGGCGGACGGGGGGGACTGGGATGGACTGGGAGGGACTGGAGTGGGATGGGAAGGCACTGGGGTGGGCTGGGACGGACTGGAAGGGGTCTGGGAGGGACTGGGAGGGACTGGAGTGGGATGGGAAGGCACTGGGGTGGGCTGGGACGGACTGGAAGGGGTCTGGGAGGGACTGGGAGGGACTGGAGTGGGATGGGAAGGCACTGGGACAGTACTGGGAGAAACTGGTGGGGACTGGGAGGGACTGGAGTGGGATGGGGAGGCACTGGGGCAGTACTGGGGGAGACTGGTGGGGACTGGAGGGGGACTGGAAGGGGATGACAGAGCACTGAAAGGCACTGGGATCTGGAAGCACTGGGACCAGTACAGAATCACGCTGGAAAGCACTGGGCTCCATATGGGGTGACTGAGAGACTGGGAACGAAATGGCACTGGGAGGCACTGGGAGGCACTGGGAGGCACTGGGACCAGTACAGTGCAGTACCAGGAGAACCTGAGATCAGTATAAACTTGTACTATGACCAGTACAGGGTGACAAGGGGACTGGGAGGTCTGGGAGCACAACAGAATGGTACTGGGAGACACTGGGACCTGTATGAAGTGGTACTGGGACCAGTATGGGATGACACTGGGATTATGAGATGGTAGGACCAGTATAAACCAGTACTGGGAGGCACTAGGACCAGTATAAGCCAGTACTGGGACCAGTATGGGATGACACTGGGATTATGAGGCACTGGGACCAATAAAGGTTGGCACTGGGACTGGAAGTGCACTGGAACCAGTACAGGGTGGCACTGGGACCGGCTCAGGGTGGCAGTGGGTGGCACTGGGACCAGTACAGAGTGACACTGGTACTGAAAACGCACTGGGACCAGTACAGGGTGACACTGGGACCGGCTCAGGGTGGCAGTGGGTGGCACTGGGACCAGTACAGAGTGACACTGGTACTGAAAACGCACTGGGACCAGTACAGGGTGACACTGGGACCAGTACAGGGTGGCAGTAGGTGGCACTGGGACCAGTATAGGGTGACACTGGGACCAGTAAAGAGCGACCCTGGTACTGAAAACGCACTGGGACCAGTACAGGGTGACCCTGGGACCAGTACAGGGTGACACTGGGACCAGTACAGGGTGGCAGTAGGTGACACTGGGACCAGTACAGGGTGACCCTGGGACCAGTACAGGGTGACACTGGGACCAGTACAGGGTGGCAGTAGGTGACACTGGGACCAGTACAGGGTGGCAGTAGGTGGCACTGGGACCAGTACAGGGTGACCCTGGGACCAGTACAGGGTGACACTGGTACTGAAAACGCACTGGGACCAGTACAGGGTGACACTGGGACCAGTACAGGGTGGCAGTAGGTGGCACTGGGACCAGTACAGGGTGACCCTGGGACCAGTACAGGGTGACACTGGTACTGAAAACGCACTGGGACCAGTACAGGGTGACCCTGGGACCAGTACAGGGTGACACTGGTACTGAAAACGCACTGGGACCAGTACAGGGTGACACTGGGACCAGTACAGGGTGGCAGTAGGTGGCACTGGGACCAGTACAGGGTGACCCTGGGACCAGTACAGGGTGACACTGGTACTGAAAAGCACTGGGACCAGCAGGGGGCGCGCTGCCAGCGCGGGGGGCGTGGCCACGCTGAGGACACCTCGCTCCAGCCAATGGTACAAGCCCCTTCCAAGCGCCAGCCAATCTGTGCGCGGCAGCTCCGCCATGCTCCGCCCCCGCTCCCCCCTCCCCTCGGGCAGCGCGCGGGGCCGCACGTGCCCCAAAGGAGGCGTGGCCTCGCTCGACGTAGCCCCGCCCATCTGTTTTTTTGCTCCGCCCCCTGGAGGCCCGGCTGGGGTGGGGGAGGGGCGGGGGGGAGGTGTCCCGTTTTTAACCCTTTTGTCCCCAAAAACGGGGGGGGGGGGGTTTACAACCCCTCCCCCACCCTTCTGTCCGCTTCTGGCACGGGAAAATTTGGGATTCGCGCGGGAAAACTGGGAACTGGCAGAAGAAAAATTTGGGATTCGCACACGGAAATTTGGGGTTTGCAGAAGGAAAATTTGGGATTCCCATGGGAAATTTGGGATTTGAAGAAGAAAATTTGGGAACTGTGCAGGGAAATTTGGGATTCGAACTCGGAAAATTGGGATTTGCACGAGGAAATTTGGGATTTGAACACAGGAATTCTGGAGTTTGAAGGAGGAAAACTGGGATTTGAACACAGGAATTTGGGATTTGCAAGGGGAAATTTGGGATTTGAACACAGGAATTCTCGGATTTGCATGGAAAATTTGGGGCGTGTGAGGGAAATTTGGGAACTGAACACGGAAATCTGGGAATTGAACAGAGAAATTTGGGAAGTGCACGTGGAAATTTGGGATTTGTGAGGGAAAATTGGGATTCCAACACTGAAATTTGGGATCGGCACATGGAAAACTGGGAATTGCACACAGAAATTTGGGATTTCCATGGGAAATTTGGGGTTTGGAGGGAAATATGGGATTCGAACACGGAAATTTGGGGTTTGTGAGGGAAATTTGGGATTTGTGAGGGAAATTTGGGATTTCCATTGGAAATTTGGGATTGTGAGAGAAATTTGGGATTGGGACACGGAGATTTGGGAATTGCACACAGAAATCTGGGATTTCCATGGGAAATTTGGGATTTGTGAGGGAAATTTGTGGTTTGTGAGGGAAATTTGGGATTTGTGAGGGAAATTTGGGATTCGAACACGGAAATTTGGGGTTTGTGAGGGAAATTTGGGATTGGCACACGGAAATTTGGGATTTGTGAGGGAAATTTGGGATTTGAACATGGAAATTTGGGGTTTGTGAGGAAAATTTGGGATGGGGACATGGAAATTTGGGAATTGCACACAGAAATTTGGGATTTCCATTGGAAATTTGGGATTTCTGAGGGAAATTTGGGGTTTGTGAGGGAAATTTGGGATTTCTGAGGGAAATTTGGGGTTTGTGAGGGAAATTTGGGATTCAAACACGGAAATTTGGGATTTGTGAGGGAAATTTGGTGTTTGTGAGGGAAATTTGGGGTTTCCATGGGAAATTTGGGGTTTGGAGGGAAATATGGGATTTGAACATGGAAATTTGGGATTTGTGAGGGAAATTTGGGATTGGGACATGGAAATTTGGGATTTGTGAGGGAAATTTGGGATTGGGACATGGAAATTTGGGATTGGGACATGGAAATTTGGGATTTCCATGGGAAATTTGGGGTTTGTGAGGGAAATTTGGGATTCAAACACGGAAATTTGGGATTTGTGAGGGAAATTTGGGATTCGAACACGGAAATTTGGGATTCGAACACGGAAATTTGGGATTTGTGAGGGAAAATTGGGATTCCAACACTGAAATTTGGGATCGGCACATGGAAAACTGGGAATTGCACACAGAAATTTGGGATTTCCATGGGAAATTTGGGGTTTGGAGGGAAATTTGGGATTCAAACACGGAAATTTGGGGTTTGTGAGGGAAATTTGGGATTTCCATTGGAAATTTGGGATTTGTGAGGGAAATTTGGGATGGGGACATGGAAATTTGGGAATTGCACACAGAAATTTGGGATTTCCATGGGAAATTTGGGGTTTGTGAGGGAAATTTGGGGTTTGTGAGGGAAATTTGGGATTCGAACACAGAAATTTGGGATTTGTGCGGGAAATTTGGGGTTTGTGAAGGAAATTTGGGATTTCCATGGGAAATTTGGGGTTTGTGAGGGAAATTTGGTGTTTGTGAGGGAAATTTGGGATTTCCATGGGAAATTTGGGGTTTGTGAGGGAAATTTGGGATTGGGACATGGAAATTTGGGATTTGTGAGGGAAATTTGGGGTTTGTGAAGGAAATTTGGGATTTCCATGGGAAATTTGGGGTTTGTGAGGGAAATTTGGGATTTGAACACGGAAATTTGGGATTTGTGAGGGAAATTTGGGATTTGAACACGGAAATTTGGGAATTGCACACAGAAATTTGGGATTTCCATGGGAAATTTGGGATTTGTGAGGGAAATTTGGGGTTTGTGAAGGAAATTTGGGATTTCCATGGGAAATTTGGGGTTTGGAGGGAAATTTGGGATTGGGACACAGAAATTTGGGATTTCCATGGGAAATTTGGGAATTGCACACAGAAATTTGGGATTTCAATGGGAAATTTGGGGTTTGTGAGGGAAATTTGGGATTAGGACATGGAAACTTGGGATTTGTGAGGGAAATTTGGGATTCGAACATGGAAATTTGGGGTTTGTGAGGGAAAATTGGGATTGGCACACGGAAATCTGGGAATTGCACCCAGAAATTTGGGATTTCCATGGGAAATTTGGGATTCGAACACGGAAATTTGGGAATTGCACGGGGAAATTCCACGAGGGATCACGTGACCCCTTGCACGAGGACCGCGCCCCCCGGCGTCACGTGAGCAGACCCCGCCCCCCCCGCGCGCCCTCCCTCACGTGACCCTCCCCCAGCAACAACGGCCGAGCCGCGCTCTGATTGGACGGCGCTTCCGTGACGTCACAACTGGGCGCGCCGGCCCCGTTGCCATGGCAACCGCGGGAGCCGGGGGGGGGGTGGAGGGGAGGCCTCGAAAAGGGAAATTTGGACCCAAAAAAGTCTTAAAATGGGCCCAAAAAATTTGATTTGGAGACTGTAAAGGGAACTTCGGGCTAAAAAGAAAACCCCCCAAAAAAGCAGAATTTGGGTCTAAAATTGAAGATTTTAGACCTAAAAATAAGGCAGGTGAACCTAAACGCGAGAGTTTTGGCTTATAAATGGGATTTTGGAACAGCAAAAAGGAGATTTTTTTTTTGTTGTTGTTGTTCCAAAAAATAGTTTAGCCTTAAAAATTTATCATTTTTGTGCTCTCCAAAAATGGGTTTCAGGTTCCCAAAAATGAGACGTTTGCGCCCAAAAAGATTTTTGGTCCTAGAAATGAGGTTTTCTACTCTCCAAATAATTAGGTATGGACATTTAAAAGAGGATTTGGAGGCCAAAAAGAAGATTTTGATCCAAAAAATTAGGATGTTGTCTTTTAAATAGGGTCTAATATTGTGTGGTTTTAACTTAAGAGAGCAATTTGACCCTAAATTTGAGAATTTGGACCCAATAATGAGGGTTGAGTCTGAAAAGAGGATTTAGGCTCTAAAAGTAATGTTTGAGACCCCAAAAATTACATTTTTCTTGCCCAAAAAAGGGGTTTTAAACTCTGTACCAGGAGGTTTGCTCCTAAAAAGTGGCTCTTGCCCTCCAAAATTAGGGAAAATCAAGATTTAGACCTTAAATTAAAGTTTTTAGTTCTTAAAAATTTGGTTTGGGCCCCAAAATGAGGTTACGAACCCCAAAAATGGAGATTTTACCTTAAAAAGATCGAGATTCTTGAGCTAAAAATACAACTTTTTAAACATAACAATTAAACTTGGAGGTTTAAACAAGCTTTAGATGCAAGAATTGGGCATTTATCCCCAAAATGGGGCTTTACCTCTTTTTAAATGATGCTTTGGAACCCTAAAAATGAGGGTTTGGACCCTAAAAACGAAAGTTTAAGTTGATAAACGAGAGGATTTTGATGCTAAGATTTTTTTTTTTTTTTCACAAAAGGATATGGGAACCTAAAAATGAGGATTTTGATAAAAAACTTGGGGTCGACCTTAAAAATTAACTTCTGGACGCCAAAAAAAAGAGGGATTTGGCCCCAAAAACGGGACTCTGGAAAGGAGAAATTTTGGGTTTTTATGGGGGAAAAAAAAAAGATTTTGGGGCTCTCGCCCTCCCCCACCGTGGCTGTGCCCAAAATCCCTAAGCCCCGCCCACCTCCCTTTGATTGACAGAAAGGGGCGGGGTTAATTGCACAAAACGCTCTAATTAGCAGCGGCCGCGTCTTCAGGCCCCGCCCCCATGTCCGACGTCACACAGGAAGTCCCGCCTTTTGTTGTCATGACGTCACTTCCGGCTCCTCCATTTTGGCAGCGGCCATGTTGTGGCGCTGGAAAAGTCCCGCCCCCCCTTCTTTTCTATGGGGGTGTGGCCAAAAAGATTCCACCCCTTTTGTGGGCGGGGGGAATTCTCGTGGCCAATGGGAGCGTGGTGGGAAGAAGCCCCGCCCCTTTCACGGAAGTGATGCCTCAAAGCTGCCAAAGCTCCGCCTCCCCCAGGTGAAACCACGCCCATCTCTGTAAACCACGCTCCCAGACAATGCCATATATGGATAGGCCACACCCCTTAAGTGCCCCCACTCTGTCAGGCCACACCCACCGGCATCCGGGGTCCTCCCCCTTCCCGCCTGCGGCTTCATTTTGGGGCAAATTCTTCCCTTTTTGGGGTCCTCCATTCCTCTTTGCCTCGAGGGGGCGGATCTTCAGGGCGGGGCGTGTCCTTCCATTTTTTGGGGGGGCTCTCCCCTTTTTTGGGTTCTGGCCCCTCCCCCCCATCTCATACCTTGTAATAGGCGGGGGGAGGGGCGGTGGGGGGGAGGGGCAGCTCACGCAGGGGGTGGGCGGGGCCGTGAGGGCGTGGCCGGGGCCCTGCCCCTCCCCCACCCCGCGGGGTTTTTGGGGGTCTCCGGGGGCGTCGCCTCCACCACAGGGCCCCCCCAGCCCCCACCAGCGCCAGCAACGCCGCCCCTCCCCCCGCACCTCCCAGCACCGCCCCACCACGTGCGGGGGGAGGGCCCGGCCCGGGTGGGCTCGTCTGATTGGCTGAACCTAGAAAAAGGGGGGGAAGGGTCAGGGAGGAGGGGCTTCAGGTGGGAAAAGCCCCTCCCCCACATGCCCCTCCCCCCACCTTTACCTGTCCAGTCTTGGTCCGGCAGCGGCTCCTCCCCGGGGCCTGGATTGGGGGGGAGGGGAGGGTGAGGAAGGGGATGGTGGGGGAGGGGCGGGGTGGGGGAGGGGTCACTCACGCTGTCCCACTCGCAGGGTGACCCTCATGGCCCGGGTCAGGCAGGCCCCGCCCTGTCGGTTCTCCAGCCCCTCGGGGGTCCCGTCTGAGGTGGCTACGGGAACATGGTGACGTCATGAGTGATGACGTCACCAGTGATGTCCTCACGCATATATCCGAACCCCTCCCCCCACCCTGGTGATGTCACAACCCGGTCACGCCCTCCCTTTGATGTCATCATCCTTTGTGGTGATGTCACACCCCGGTGACAGCTGCCCTGTGATGTCATCCCGCACCCCAGTGATGTCACAGCTTCACTCTGCTGTCCACTGATGACATCACAGGGGAGCGATTACATCATAGTGACGCCACTCCTGCCCTACTGCGTCACCTTCCCTGTGGCATCTCGCATCTGAAGTCATCACCAACCCCCAGGTGACGTCACTACCTCTTTTGATGATGTCACCACCTTGGTGACATCACAGCCTGATGACATCACAGGGACCTCCCTGGTGACAAAAGACCCCCACCCCCCCAAAAAAACCCAGCTTACAGCTGGCCCTGATGACATCACCACCGTTGCATGATGACATCACCACCCTTTACAATGACATCACCCCCCCAGGTAACGACATCACCGCCCCTCCCAACACCACCACCCCCTCCCCGCGATGACGTCACGGCTCACTGATGATGTAATAGTCGTGCTGGCGGCGGAACTCGTGTCCCCAGAGGTTGGGGCTGAACTCCTGGAATTTGATGGTGAAGCGCACGTCGCGCTGCGGGCGGTCGCAGGTGAGCAGCAGGGTGGGGGCGGGGGGCACCTGGCAGCGCCGCGCCTGCGCCCCGCCCACCAGGTAGAGCTTGTAGTACTCGTACTGAGAACCCCCCGCGCCCCCCGGGCACACCAGGTCCAGGCGGTCACCGATCTGGGGGTACAGCACGTAGCCACCGTCCTCCAGGAACCTGCGGGGACACGGTGACACTGTGACACTGAGTGAAACTGTGTGACACTGTGAGTGTGACACTGTGTGTGACACTGAGTGAAACTGTGTGACACTGTAACACTGTGACACTGTGTGTGACACTGTGTGACACTGTGACACTGTGTGTGACACTGAGTGACACTGTGTGTGAGACACTGCGTGTGTGACACTGTGTGTGACATTGTGACACTGTGAGTGAGACACTGTGTGTGACACTGAGGGTACAGCACGTAGCCACCGTCCTCCAGGAACCTGCGGGGACACGGTGACACTGTGTGACACTGAGTGAAACTGTGTGACACTGTGAGTGTGACACTGTGTGTGACACTGAGTGAAACTGTGTGACACTGTGAGTGTGACACTGTGTGTGACACTGAGTGACACTGTGTGTGAGACACTGCGTGTGTGACACTGAGGGTACAGCACATAGCCACCGTCCTCCAGGAACCTGCAGGGACACGGTGACACCGTGTGTGACACTGAGTGAAACTGTGTGACACTGTGAGTGTGACACTGTGTGTGACACTGAGTGACACTGTGACACTGTGTGTGACAATGTGAGTGACACTGTGTGACACTGTGAGTGTGACACTGTGTGACACTGTGTGTGAGACACTGCGTGTGCGACACTGTGTGTGACATGTGTCTGACATTGTGTGTGTGACACTGTGTGTGACACTGTGACACTGTGTGTGACAATGTGAGTGACACTGTGTGACACTGTGAGTGTGACACTGTGTGTGACACTGAGTGAAATTGTGACACTGTGTGTGACAATGTGAGTGACACTGTGTGACACTGTGACACTGTGTGTGACACTGAGTGACACTGTGACACTGTGTGTGACAATGTGAGTGACACTGTGTGACACTGTGAGTGTGACACTGTGTGTGACACTGAGTGACACTGTGACACTGTGTGTGACAATGTGAGTGACACTGTGTGACACTGTGAGTGTGACACTGTGTGTGACACTGTGACACTGTGTGTGACACTGTGAGTGACACTGTGTGACACTGTGAGTGTGACACTGTGTGTGACACTGAGTGAAATTGTGACACTGTGTGTGACACTGAGTGACACTGTGTGACACTGTGTGTGACATTGTGAGTGACACTGTGAGTGTGCACTGTGAGTGTGACACTGTGTGTGACACTGTGTGTGAGACACTGCGTGTGCGACACTGTGTGTGACGTGTGTCTGACATTGTGTGTGTGACACTGTGACACTGTGACACTGTGTGTGACACTGAGTGACACTGTGACACTGTGTGTGACAATGTGAGTGACACTGTGTGACACTGTGAGTGTGACACTGTGTGTGACACTGTGACACTGTGTGTGACAATGTGAGTGACACTGTGTGACACTGTGAGTGTGACACTGTGTGTGACACTGTGTGTGAGACACTGCGTGTGACGCTGTGAGTGCGACACTGCATGTGTGACACTGAGGGTACAGCACGTACCACCGTCCTCCAGGAACATGCAGAGACACGGTGACACTGTGTGACACTGAGTGACACTGTGTGTGACACTGAGTGACACTGTGTGTGACACTGCGTGTGACACTGTGTGTGACACTGTGTGTGACGCTGTGTGTGTGACACTGTGATTGTGACACTGCGTGTGTGGCACTGAGGGTACAGCACGTAGCCACCGTCCTCCAGGAACCTGCGGGGACACGGTGACACCGTGTGTGACATTGTGTGTTACACTGTGTGTGACACCGTGACACTGTGAGTGACACTGTGTGTGACACTGTGTGTGTGACACTGTGTGTGTGACACTGTGTGCGTGACACTGTGTGTGACGCTGTGTGTGTGACACTGTGTGTGACACTGAGTGACACTGCGAGTGGCACTGTGATTGTGACACTGCGTGTGACGCTGTGAGTGCGACACTGCATGTGTGACACTGAGGGTACAGCACGTACCACCGTCCTCCAGGAACATGCGGAGACACGGTGACACCGTGTGTGACATTTTGTGTTACACTGTGTGTGACACCGTGACACTGTGAGTGACACTGTGAGTGACACTGTGTGTGACACTGTGTGTGACATTGTGAGTGACACTGTGTGACACTGTGAGTGTGACACTGTGTGTGACACTGTGTGTGAGACACTGCGTGTGCGACACTGTGTGTGACATGTGTCTGACATTGTGTGTGTGACACTGTGACACTGTGACACTGTGTGTGACATTGTGACACTGTGAGTGAGACACTGTGTGTGACACTGTGTGTGTGACACTGTGATTGTGACACTGCGTGTGTGGCACTGAGGGTACAGCACGTAGCCACCGTCCTCCAGGAACATGCGGAGACACGGTGACATTGTGTGTTACACTGTGTGTGACACCGTGACACTGTGAGTGACACTGTGTGTGACACTGTGTGTGTGACACTGTGAGTGTGACACTGTGAGTGTGACACTGCGTGTGACACTGTGTGTGACACTGTGAGTGTGACACTGCGTGTGACACTGTGTGTGACACTGTGTGTGACGCTGTGTGCATGACACTGTGTGTGTGACACTGTGATTGTGACACTGTGTGCGTGACACTGTGTGTGTGACACTGTGATTGTGACACTGTGTGCGTGACACTGTGTGTCACTGTGTGACACTGTGTGTGACACTGTGTGACACCACAGCAGGGTGACACTGCCAGGTGTGGAGACACGGTGACACCCCCGTGACAGTGGCACCCCCGTGATGGTGACACCCCTGTGACAGTGACACCCGCGTGATGGTGACACCCCAATCACAGTGACACCCCGTGACGGTGACACCCCCGCCAGGCGCCCCCGCAGGGTTGGCCGGGGGGTGGGGCAGCCATTGTTGTCACCGTGGGAACGGCGCCGCTGCCCCTCCCCCACACGCTCCGTGGGGGGCCTGGGGTGGGGGAGGGGATGCAGCAGGGGGGACCCGGGGCTGGGGGCACCCAAGGGGGAGGGAGGGGGGGTGTGACAACGTGGGACTGTGGGTGTCACTGTCACACACCCAGAGTGTCACACGGTGTCACACACACTGTCACACAAAATCACAGCGTGTCACATACACTGTCACACGTTACCACAGTGTCACAGAATGTCACACGGTGTCACGGTGTCAGTCACAGTGTCACACGGTGTCACATACACTGTCACACATCACAGTGTTGCACAAGCAAGGTATCACGGTGTCACACTCGTGTCATTCGCATTGTCACAGTGTCACATACACTGTCACACGGTGTCACAGTTACAGCGTCACGGTGTCACACAATGTCACACACGTTGTCACCCACAGCCACGCACAGCCCCCTCGTGTCACCCCTCCCCCATGTCCCCATCCCCATCTCTTGGGGTGACAAGACCCCCCCACACTGAGTCCCCCACCAACATCTTCTCACCACCCCCCAACTCTCTCAACACTCCCCCAACACCCTCTCCCCTCTGCCCCCCCCCCCAAATTTTCAGGCCCTCAAGACCCCCCCAAATCCCTCAAGTGTCTCAGTCCCTCAAGACCCCCCAAATCCCCCCGGGTCCCCCCCAATTCCCCTCTCTCCCCCAATACCCTAAAGACCCCCCAGCCCCCCAATCCCCCAGAGCTTCGGTTCCCCAAGACTCCCCCCGGTGCCCCCCAATATCCTAAAGACCCTCCCCAGACCCCCCAATCCTCTCAGAGCGCCCCCCCCCGCCCCCCAAACCTCTGAACCCCTCAAGTTCCCCCGGTACCCCCCAAACCCCTCAGAACCCCAAGCCCCCCAATATCCTAAAGACCCCCCCAGACCCCCCAATCAAGAGTCTCGGTCCCCCAAACCCCCCTGGTCCCCCCAACGCCTTTGAACCCCCAAACTCCTGAACCCCCCCAGTCCCCTCCGGCCGCCCCAAACCTTTTGAACCCCCCAATCCCTACCAGCTCCCCCAAACCCCTTAACCCCTGAATCCCCCCCCCCTTCCCGGTCACCCCAAACCCTCTGGACCCCTCAAACTTCAGAACCCCTCAATCCCCTCCAACCTCCCGGACCCCTGAATCTCTCTCGGTCACCCCAAACCCTCTGACCCCACCCCCAATCCCCTCCAGCCCCCTCCCCGGCGCCCCCCCGAGCTCACCGCCGGTTCCCCGTGTGCCAAACCACCGGCTCCAGGCTCAGCCCCGCGGCCCCCGCGCCCAGCACGGCCACCAGCAGCGCCGCCGCTCGTCCCGCCATCGCCCCCCGCCCCACCTCGGGAGGGGGCTCCGACCCCGGCCCCGGCCCCCGGCAGAGGCGGGACCCCCACCAGGACCCCCCGAGCCCAGCCCGGACTCGAACCCGGGTCCCTGCGGGGCCGCCCCGGCTGAGACCGAGCCGGCTGCGGGGGGCGGGGCTTTTAGGAGGAGGTGTGGCATTGAGGGTGTGGTTTAAACCAGGGGCGGGGCCTAGATAGGCGCGGCGGTGGGCGTGGTCATAGAAGGGTGTGGTGGGCGTGGCTTGTTAAATCCACGACGGGAGGGGTCTGGTGTGGGCGTGGCTTAAAATTTAGGTGTGGTGTGTGTGGGCGTGGCTTAGGGTTAATTAGCAATTAAAGGCAGTGCATCTATTAGGAAGGGGCGTGGTCAAATTAACACAGACCATGGTGTGGGTGTGGCCAGCAATGACACAACCTCCATGGTGACATCACACCATCACTGTTGCCATGGTGATGGTGAAGCTGCTTAGTAACAGACTCCACCCCCTTTTTTGGGGGGCGGGGCACCCTCTTAAAGGGGCACCACTGTAATTGGAGGGTGGGGACCACTGAGGGGGTGGGGCAGATTTTGGGGTTCCTGGGGGGTTTTTGGGTGCAGGGGGAAGTTTTGGCCACACCTCCCTCTGGGATGGCCCACGTGGGTGACAGAGGGTGACAGTCACAATGCCTTTAGTACAACCGGGACCTGAGGGTGACATCTGGGGTCCCCAGAGTGACATTTGTGACCCCCGAAGGTGACAGTCACTGTCCCTGGGTTCGATGACAATCGGTGTCCCCGAGGGTGTCCCTGGACAGGTGACACTCAGTGTCCACGGTCCCGGTGTTCCCGGGGGTGTCCCAGCTGTTGTCCTCAAGGAGGTGACACTCGGTGTCCCAAGGGAGGTGACAATCACCAATCCTGGTGTCCCCAGGAATTTGACAATCCTCAGTCCTGGTGTCCCCAAGGAGGTGACACTCGGTGTCCCCGTGTCCCCAGTCGCCAGTTCAGGTGTCCCCCGGGGAGGTGACACTCAGTGTCCCTGGTGTCCCTGGGGAGGTGACAATCACCAGTCCCAGAGAGGTGACAGTCACTGGTCTCCAGGGAGGTGACACTCCATGTCCCCGGAGAGATGACCATCATCATTCCCAGTGTCCTCGGGGAGGTGACAATCCCCAGTCCCAGTGTCCCCGGGGAGGTGACACTCATCAGGGGAGGTGACAATCCCCAGTCCCAGTGTCCCCGGGGAGGTGACACTCATCATTCCCAGTGTCCCCGGGGAGGTGACAATCCCCAGTCCCAGTGTCCCCGGGGAGGTGACACTCATCATTCCCAGTGTCCCCGGGGAGGTGACAATCCCCAGTCCCCGTGTCCTCGCTGGATTGGGGTCCCCACCACCAGAGCTGCAGCCGGATGTCCCCTCCTGGGGGTGGCCCGTCCTCTGTCCCCTCGTGCTCGCTGTCACTGTCCCACGGCGCCGGGAACAGGCGCTGGCCCGAGGCCGTGGCCAGGAGAGGCAGCCAGGGGTGCAGGCTGGGGGGGGGAAAATTTGGGGGAGATTAGGGGGATTTGGGGTGGAAATTTGGGGTGGAAAGTCGGGGTGAAAATTTGGGGGATATGGGGAAATTTGGGGTGAAATTTTGGGGCAGATTAGGGGGATTTGGGGTGGAAATTTGGGGATTTTTGGGGGGAAAATTAGGGGATTTTGGGGTGGAAATTGTGAGATTTGGGTTGAAATTTTGGGGATTTTTTGGGGGTAAAAATTGGAGGATTTTGAGGTGGAAATTCGGGGTGAAAATTTGGGGGAGTTTGGGGTGAAAATTTGGGGATTTAGGGGTGAAAATCTGGAGGTTTCAGGGAGTTTGGGGTGGAAATCGGGGGAATTTTGAGTGGAAATTTGGGGGATTAGAGGGAGACTGGGGGGATTTGGGGTGGAAATCTGGGGATTTTGGAGTGAAGATTTGGGGATTTCGGGGAGTTCGGGGTGAAAATTTGAGGATTTTCGGGTGGAAAATCAGGGATTTTGGGGAGTTTGGGGTGGAGCTTGGAAGGGAATTTGGGGTGGAAATTGGGAGGGCGGGGGGGGAAATTTGGGGGATTCGGGTATAAATTTGGGGGATTTTGAGGTGGAAATTCGTGAAATTTTGGAGCACGGATTTGGGTTAAAAAATATGGGAAAATGAAGGAATTCAGGGAGACCAAGACAACAATTTGGGGGATATTTCAGGGGGGTCTCAGGTGTTTTGTGTCTGATTTTTTTAGGGGAGCAGATCCCAAATATTTGGGTGCAGCTCCCAGGTTTTAAGGGAGGGGGGGGGGGTCTCCCCAAATTTTTTTTTTTTTTGGGGGGGAGGGGGGGGGGGGTGTTACCTGGTGCCGTTGATGCAGTCACGGAGGGCACGGAAGCGAAAAAGGGGGGGCAGCTCAGGGGGGTCCCCAGTTCCAGGGGGGGTCAGAGTGTCCCAAACGGTGACAAAACCATCGGTGTCACCGCTGACCAAAAACTGCCCTGACCTGGTTGGGGGTGAAGAGTCAGGAGGGGGGAAAATGAGACCCCAAAAAAAGGACCCAGGGGTCTGGGACCACCCCCCAGAAAGGATGGAGGGGTTTAAGGACCCCCCACCCCTCTTTGATCCCCACCCAAAATTTTAACCAGGGGTCCTGGATATCCTAAATATACCCCAGGAGAAGGTTTAGGTGTTCAGGACACTCCAAAATTACCCTCAAAAGGTGACCCAGGTGTCCAGGATGTCCCCAAAAGATGACCCAGGTGTTCAGGAGACCCCAAAACGTGACCCAGGTGTTCAGGACCCCCAAAATTCCCTTCAAAAGGTGCCCCAGGTGTCCAGGATGTCCCCAGACGTGCCCCAGGTGATCAGGACACCCAAAATCTCCCCCAAGAGAAGGTTCAGGTGTCCTGGACACCCCCAAAATTCCCTTCAAAAGGTACCCCAGGTGTCCAGGACACCCCAAAGTTTCCTCTAAAATGTGACCCAGATGTTCAGGATCCCCTAAATCTCCCCCAGGAGAAGGTCCAGGTGTTCAGGACCCCCAAAATTCCCTCTTAAAGGTGCCCCAGGTGTCCTGAACACCCCAAAATTCCCATAAAAAGATGACCCAGGTGTCCATGACATCCCTAAAACGTGCCCCTCTTTTTTTGGGGGGGGGGGGGGGGGGGGGGGGGGGGGTGTCACTCACGGGTCGAGGTCAAAGGTCACGCGCTGATTGGTGGCCACGCGCCGCGGCAGCGCCAGGAGGGGACGATCGGGGACACGAAGGTCCCAGCACAGGATGTGGCGGTCCTGGGGGGAGGGGGAGCCAGGGACACGCCCATCAGGCTCAAGCCACGCCCCCACTCATCCGACAGCCCAGCCCATAAACCACGCCCACAAAGCCACACCCATTTTGAGGCACTACACCCCCAGCACTGAGCCCACACCCACCCATAAGCCACGCCCACAAAGCCACACCCATCTCAATGGGAGACACCCATCGAAACCCACGCCCAGTTTAGTGTGCCACACCCTCACCGAGGCCACGCCCACAAACCACACCCACCTAAATGCGACACGCCCATCAAACCCCACCCCTACATTTTTTGGGGTGCCACACCCACCTTCCTCCCCCCCACGTACAGGTGAGTCCCGCAGGGGCTGAAGCGCAGGTGAGTGGGCGCAGCTGGGAGGCGGGGCCAGAACGCCACGGCCCCGCCCCCCTCCCACCGGGTACAGCCCCAGGCTCCCGCCCATAGGAGCCACAGGCGAACAGTGATTGGCTGGGGCTGAAGGCCAGGCAGCCAATCAGGCCTCGCTGACCCTTGCCCCGCCCTCTGTGGTGTGAGGGGTGGAGACATGGATTAGGCCACGCCTCCATTAGTGAGGCCACACCCCCTTGGATCCCACCCACCCAAATCTCATTTTCCATTGAACTGTGCTCGTCCAAGCCACGCCCACGGGTTCCACCCACCCCCCAAAATCCATCAACCCCCCTTAGCCACACCCCAGTGCCCCTCCCTTTTTACCACACCTAAGCCACGCCCCCTTCCCACAAAATAAAGGGGGATTCACCACCCTATGACCACACCCATTTAAGCCCCACCCCCTTTACCCCCATCAAAACCCACATTTTCCCCCCAAAATGGGAGGGTGGGGGGCACGAATCACCCCCCAGCCCCACCCTGAGACCCCATCCCCTTTAGGCCCTGCCCACTTTTTGACCTGTCCCTCACACCGCAGGCCTGTCTCCTGGTCCCGCCCCCTTTTGACCCCACCCCCATTAAGCCCCACCCCCTCAGACCCCACCCCTTTAGGCCCCGCCCCTCACTCCTCAGCGCTCTCTCCAGGCCGCTCTTCCCCGGGCCGCTCGGGTCGGGAATTCTCGCACGGCGCCGTCGAATCCCCCCAGGAGCCGGGAGCCATCGGGGGCGAACGCCAGAGAGTGGGGGGCCACCGGTTCGTCCTGGGGGACCCCAAAAATCCCCAAATCCAAACCGGGATGTCAGTGGGGGACCCCAAAACCCTGAGGGGGTCCCCTCCCCACCTCAGGTGCCCTTTTTCCCCCAGTTTCCCCCCACAATCCCCCAGTTCCCCTCCAGTCTCTACCAGTTGCTCTCAGCTCCCTCCCGGTCCCTCTCCGGTTGCTCCCAGTTCCTCCAGCGCCCTCCCAGTTCTCCCAGTACACACCAGGTGGTTGTGGGCGCGGAACGATCCCCGCAGGGTCCCATCGAAGGCGTCCCAAAGGTGCACGGGGTTGTCACGGCTGCTGGAGGCCACCCTGACCAGTACAAACCAGTATGGACCAGTACAGACCAGTATGGACCTCCCAGGAAGCTTCCCTGGCAGCCACCCTGCCCAGTACACACCAGTATGGACCAGTACAGACCCCTCCGACCCCTGCTCCCAGTACACCCCCCAGTTCATCCCAGTAAGAACCAGTTACACCTTGCAGACCCCTGAGCCCCTCCCAGGATCCTCCTCTAAAGCCCCAGGTTCTCCCAGTTCATCCCAGTAACAACCAGTGCCTTCCCAGTGCCTCCATTTTCTTTCCAGTCCTCTCCCAGTACATCCCAGTCCTTCTCAGTCCCTCCCAGTACAGCCCAGTCCTCCCCCAGTCCCTTCCCAGTGCCTCCCAGTAGCTCACAGGCAGGTGGCGGGCTGGCTGGAGTTCATCAGGGGGTACCAGGTGAAGTCGTAGATGGTGTCACCTTCGGCCACCTGCACGGCCGGGGCCTGAGAGACCACAGAGTGACCCCCAGAGTGACCCAGAGTGACCACGGAGTGACCCAGAGTGACCACAGAGTGACCCAGAGTGACCACTGAGTGACACAGAGTGACCCCCAGAGTGACCCAGAGTGACCCAGAGTGACACAGAGTGACCCAGAGTGACCACGGAGTGACCACTGAGTGACACAGAGTGACACAGAGTGACCACTGAGTGACACAGAGTGACCCCCAGAGTGACCCAGAGTGACACAGAGTGACCCAGAGTGACCCAGAGTGACCACGGAGTGACCACTGAGTGACACAGAGTGACACAGAGTGACCACTGAGTGACACAGAGTGACCCCCAGAGTGACCCAGAGTGACACAGAGTGACCCAGAGTGACCACGGAGTGACCACTGAGTGACACAGAGTGACACAGAGTGACCACTGAGTGACCACTGAGTGACCCAGAGTGACCCCCAGAGTGACACAGAGTGACCCCCAAGTGACCACAGAATCACACAGAGTGACCCAGAGTGACCACGGAGTGACGCAGAGTGACCCCTGAGACCCCCACACCAACCCACAGCCACCCCAAATCCTCCCCCAGGATCCCCCAAACCCACTCCAGGACCCCCAGAGTGACCCCCCCATGACCCCCACACCCCTCACCCACCAGCTCGGGCAGGGGCAGCCCCGGGGGGGGTCCCAGGGGGAGGGGGAGGTCGAAGATCCTCAGGACGTTGTCGTTGCTGCAGGTCAGGACACAGGAGCCATCGGGGGCCCTGGGAAGGGGGGGACACCCCCAGTGTCACCCCAAAATATCCCAAAATATCCCCCAGGGGTGGGGGGGCGACACCCCCATTGTCACCCCAAAATATCCCCCAGGTGTGGGGGGGGGGACATCCCCATTGTCACCCCAAAATATCCCCCAAAATATCCCCCAAGTGTTGGGGGACCCCAATTTTGAAACCCCCTAGGGGACCCCAGGAGGACCAGAAGGTTTTTGGGGTGATTTAGAGAGGTTTTTGGACGTGATTTTAGGAGGTTTTTAGGGTGATTTCGGTAGGTCTTTTGGGGTGATTTTAGGTTTTTTTTTTGGGGGGGGGTGATTTAGGGGAGTTTGGGGATAATTTACAGAGGTTTTTGGGGGTGAATTAGGAAGGGTTTTTGAGGTGATTTAGGGAGAGCTTGTGAGATTTTTTTTTTTTTTTTTTTTTTTTTGGGGGGGGGTCTCTCACCATTTGCATCCTCGCAGGAAATTTTCGGGGCGCCGCGCGAATTCCTCCCGAGCCCCCCAAACCTGGCTGGGGAGGCGACTCAGCTCGTACGGGAAAAACCTGAAGAGAACGAGGAGTGCCAGGGATCCCCCAAAACCCCTCAGAGAGTCACAGACCCCTCCCCCAAAAAAAAAAAAAAAAAAAAAAAAAAAAAACAACCCACCAAAATCCTCCCTCAAAACTCACTCGACAGCCTCGGACTCCTCCATGGCCGCGTCCTGAGGGGTCTCAGGAGATTTGGGGACCTCATGAGGGGCTGCGGGGGGAAGGGAGAGGTCAGAACCCCGCTCCTACACCCGAATTCCCCCAAAATCCCCCAAAATTCCCACAAAACCTCCCCCCCCCCCCCCCCAACTCCAACCGTCCGCTGTGGGCGCCGCCATGACACCCAGAGGTCACGCCCCCTCTGCGGCCACGTGATCCTTCTGAACACGCCCATTTCCAGCCATATATGGAGCCGGGAGATTGTGATTGGTTCCTTCCTCTGTGGGCGGGGCCTCTGAGTTTCCCGCCAAAAGCGGGGCACGTGATTTGGGGTCTTGGAAAATGGGACCCCAAAATGGGCCCCAAAAAATGGTTCAGGGAAACTTGGGGGATCCCAAAAAATGGTTCAGGGGGACCTGAGGGATCCCAAAAATGGTTCAGGGTAACTTGGGGCACCCCAAAATAGGCCCCAAAAATGGTTCAGGGGGACCGGGAGCACCCCAAAAATGGTTCAGGGGCACTTGGGGGATCCCAAAAACGGTTCAGGGGGACCTGGGGCACCCCAAAATGGGATCGAGAGGGGCTCTTAGGGACATAGGATGCCCCAAAATGGACCCAAAAAGGGTTAATGGGGACTTGGGGAACCCCAAAATGTCACCTGAAGGGTTCAGGGGGACCTGGGATACCCCAAAATGTTCCAGAGGGACTTGGTGCACCCCAAAATGTCACCTGAAGGGTTTGGGGATGTCCCCTCCCTTATCCATCCCCCCCCCACCTCCAAAAAAAAAGAAGTCAAAAAAGGTGAAAATCAGTAAAACTTTTATTGATTTCCCCCCCCACCAAAACTCGAAATTCCCCCAAAATTTGTTTCCCCCTCCCCCCCCCCCCAGTCCCCCACAACAACCCCAAAAGTGAAAACAGCAAAATAAAGAGGGGAGGATGGGGGACAAAGGACCCCCCCAAAAAAAGAAAAAACACCGAACCCCCAAAATCGCCACCAAGAACCCCCCCAACCCCTCCCCCATCCCATTAATGAACAACCCCCATAAATTACAAACCCCTCCCCCCACCACCGGCACCCCCAAATTCGGGGGGGGGGGGGGGTCCCACACCTGCCCCTCCCCCACCCCAACTGGGAGGGTCACCCCAAATTTAAAGGTCAGAGCCTGGTTTGGGGATCAAACCCCAATTTTAGGGGTTTTACCTCAATTTTGGGGTCACCCCCCCAATTTTGGGGTTCCCCCCTCAAACTTGAGAATATCTCCAATTTTGGGGGCGACCCCAAATTTAAGGGTCACCCCAAATTTTGCCATCACCACCCTTTGGTGTCACCTCCGAATTTCGGGGTCACCCCAATTTTGGGGTCATCCCAAATTTCACGGTCACCCCAAAATTCTTCTGGGGACTTTGGGGGTGACAATTTGCGGGGTGACAACCCCATAGAAACTTGGGGGTCACCCCCATGGCCTGAAGAGGGTTTTTTTTTGGGGGGGGGAGGGTGACACCCCTGACCCCATTAGAATTTGGGGGTTCAGGGAGTGACACACCCGAATCGATGTGGGTTTTTTTTTTTGGGGGGGGGGGGGGGGGTGGGTTGACAACAGCCACAGCCTCAAATCAATTTTGGGGTCACCCCCACGACCTGGGGGGCTTTTTGTGAGGGTGACAACAACCCAAATCCAATATTGACTTGGGGGGTTTTTTGGTGAGACAACAACCGCAATCCCATATTACCATGAGGATTTTTTGGGGTGACAACAACCCCAACCCCATTTGGTTTGGGGTTTTTGGGAGGGTGACAACCACCACATCCCCACATCAATTTTGGGGTCACTCCCACAGACTGGGGTTTTTTTTTTGGGGTGACAACAACCCCGATCCCACATCAATTTTGGGGTCACCCCCATGACCTAAAGGGTTTTTTGGGAGGGTGACAACAACTGCAATCCAATATTGCCATGGGGATATTTTTGGGGTGCCAACAACCCAAATCCAATATTGACTTGGGGATTTTTTTGGGGTGCCAACAACCCCGACCCCATTTGGTTTGGGGTTTTTGAGAGGGTGACAACCGCAATCCGATATCGATCTGTGGGTTTTTTTGAGGTGGCAACAACCCGGATCCCCTACTGATCTGGGGGTTTTTTGAGGTGACAACAACTCCATCCCCACACTGACTTGAAGTTTTTTGGGAGGGTGACAACAACCCCAATCCAATATTGACTTGGGGATGTTTTTGGGTTGACAACAACCCCGATCCCATCTGATCTGGGGCTTTTTCAGTTGTCGTCGTCGCTGTCGTCGGGGCTGATGGCCGGGCTGGTGAGGCTGTAGGTCGGTGACGTGGGGCTGTAACCGGGGGACGTGGGGCTGTACGTGGAACCCTTGGGCGAGGTGGGGCTGTAGGTGGGCGAGGTGGGGCTGTACTTGGGCGAGGTGGGGCTGTAGGTGGGCGAGGTGGGGCTGTACTTGGGAGACGTCGGGGTGTAGACGGGCGAGGTGGGGCTGTAGGTGGGCGACGTGGGGCTGTACTTGGGGGTGGTGGGGCTGTAGGTGGGAGAGGTGGGACTGTACTTGGGCGACGTGGGGCTGTACTTGGGAGATGTGGGGCTGTACTTGGGAGAGGTCGGGGTGTACTCGGGGGAGCTGGGGCTGTAGCTGGGACTGGTTGGGGTGTACTTGGGGGATGTGGGGCTGTAACTGGGGCTGCTGGGGCTGTAACTGGGGCTGCTGGGGGTGTAGGTGGGTGACTGCGGGGTGTAGCGGGGGCTGGATGGGGAGTAACTGGGAGAGGTGGGGCTGTAACTGGGAGAGGTGGGGCTGTAACTGGGAGAGGTGGGGCTGTAGTTGGGTGAGGTCGGGGTGTAGTTGGGGCTGGTGGGGCTGTAACTGGGAGAGGTGGGGCTGTAACTGGGAGAGGTCGGGGTGTAGTTGGGGCTGGTGGGGCTGTAGTTGGGAGAGGTCGGGCTGTAACTGGGAGAGGTGGGGCTGTAACTGGGAGAAGTCGGGCTGTAACTGGGAGAGGTGGGGCTGTAACTGGGAGAAGTCGGGCTGTAGCTTGGCGAGGTCGGGCTGTAACTGGGAGAGGTCGGGCTGTAACTGGGAGACGTGGGGCTGTAACTGGGAGAGGTCGGGCTGTAACTGGGAGAGGTCGGGCTGTAACTGGGAGACGTGGGGCTGTAGCTCGGTGACGTAGGGCTGTAACTGGGCGAGGTCGGGCTGTAACTGGGAGAGGTCGGGCTGTAACTGGGAGAGGTTGGGCTGTAACTGGGAGAGGTGGGGCTGTAGTTGGGCGAGGTGGGGCTGTAACTGGGAGAAGTGGGGCTGTAACTGGGAGAGGTGGGGCTGTAACTGGGGCTCTGCGGCGTGTAGCCCCCCGGTGACCGCGGCTCGTAGGCGGGGGACGTCGGGCTGTAGCTGGGGGACATGGCCCCACCTGCGGAGAGGGGACACGGGGGGTCAGCACGGCACTGCTCAGGGTGTTGGGGGGCTCAGTGAGGGGGTGTTGGGTGTCTCTGTGGGGGTGTTATGGGGTGCTGGGCAGTGTGGGAGTGTTGGGGATCACTTTGAGGGGGTGTTGGGGATCTCTGTGCGGCTGTTGAGGTGCTGTGGGAGTGTTGAGGGTCTCTGTGTGGGGATGTTGGGGTGTTGTGGGGGTGTTGTGCAGGCGTTGGGGGTCTCTGGGTGCTATGGGGGTGTTGTGGGGGTGTTGGGGATCACTTTGAGGAGACGTTCAGGTGCTATGGGGGTGTTGGGGGTCTCGTTGTGGGGGTGTTATGGGGTGTTGTGGGTATTACGGGGTGTTATGGGGGTGTTGTGCAAGTGTTGGGGTCTCTCTGTGGGGCTGTTGGGGTTTTGTGGGGCTCACTGAGGAGGCGTTATGGGGCTGTTTCAGGGTGGTTTTGGGTTATTTTAGGGTGTTTCAACGTGTTTGGGGTGTTTTGGGGTTATTTAGGGTCATTTTAGGTGTATTTTAGGGTGCTTCAAAATGTTTGGGGTATTTCAGGGTGTTTTGGGGTTATTTAGGGTCGTTTTAGGCGGATTTTAGGGTGTTTCAAAGTGTTTGGGGTGTTTCAGGGTGTTTTTGGGTTATTTAGGGTTCTTTTAGGTGTACTTTAGGGTGTTTCAAGGTGTTTGGGGTGTTTCAGGGTGTTTTTGGGTTATTTAGGGTTCTTTTAGGTGTACTTTAGGGTGTTTCAAGGTGTTTGGTGTGTTTCAGGGTGTTTTTGGGTTATTTAGGGTTCTTTTAGGTGTACTTTAGGGTGTTTCAAGGTGTTTGGGGTGTTTCAGGGTGTTTTTGGGTTATTTAGGGTTCTTTTAGGTGTACTTTAGGGTGTTTCAAGGTGTTTGGGGTGTTTCAGGGTGTTTTTTGGGTTTCTGTGTATGTAGGGCTATTCTAAGAATATTTTGTGAGTTTTGGGGTATTTTAAGGTTATTTTGGGGTGTTTCTGGGGTTTCTGTGTATTTAGGGTTATTTTAAGGGTATTTTGTGAGTTTTGGGGGTATTTTTGGGGTACTTTAGGGTCTGTACTCACCTGGGGAGGGGATGTAGGGGCTGGAGGGGCCGGGTGACCCCGGGGAGCCGGGGGTGGGGGACCAGGCCGGGGAATAACCGGGGCTGAAGCCGGAGGCGTCGGAGGCGGCGCTGGGGGAGAACCCGGCCCCGCCCGGGGTCATCCCGCTGCCTGTGGGGGGGGAAAAAGGGGGTCAGGGGGATCTGAAATACAGCCTGGAACCCCAAAAAAACACAACCTGAGATCCCAAAATATAAACTGAGACCTCAAAACACAACCTGAGATCCCAAAATAGAAAAGTGAGACATCAAAACCAACACCAAATACAGTCTGAGACCCCAAAACAGAACCTGAGACCCCAAAACAGAACCTGAGACCTCAAAACAGAACCTGAGACCCCAAAACCAACCCCAAAACAGAACCTGAGACCTCAAAACAGAACTTGAGACCCCAAAACCAACCCCAATACAGAACCTGAGACCCCTAAACAGAACCTGAGACCCCAATACAGAACCTGAGACCCCTAAACAGAACCTAAGACCCCAAAACCAACCCCAAAACAGAACCTGAGACCTCAAAACAGAACCTGAGACCCTAAAACAGAACCTGAGACCCCAAAACCAACCCCAATACAGAACCTGAGACCCCTAAACAGAACCTGAGACCCCTAAACCAACCCCAAAACAGAACCTGAGACCCCAAAACAGAACCTGAGACCCCAAAACCAACCCCAAAACAGAACCTGAGACCTCAAAACAGAACCTGAGACCCCAAAATCAATCCCAATACAGAACCTGAGACCTCAAAACAGAACCTGAGACCCCAAAACCAACCCCAAAACAGAACCTGAGACCTCAAAACAGAACCTGAGACCCCAAAACAGAACCTGAGACCCCAAAACCAACCCCAAAACAGAACCTGAGACCTCAAAACAGAACCTGAGACCCCAAAACCAACCCCAAAACAGAACCTGAGACCCCAAAACAGAACCTGAGACCTCAAAACAGAACCCGAGACCCCAAAACCAACCCCAAAACAGAACCTGAGACCTCAAAACAGAACCTGAGACCTCAAAACAGAACCTGAGACCCCCAAACCATCCCCAAAACAGAACCTGAGACCTCAAAACAGAACCTGAGACCTCAAAACAGAACCTGAGACCCCCAAACCATCCCCAAAACAGAACACCACAAACTGCCCCAGGACCCCCCCAAATCCACCCCCCACCCATCCCAGTGCCCCCCTAAACTTTCAAACCCACCTCTGAGCCCCCCAAATTCCATCCCAGTCCCTCCCAGTTCCCCCAACTTACCCACACTGGGGGACCAGGCGCCGTAGGCCGGGGTGGCCCCTTGGTTCCAGGGGGTCATGGCTGGGGACATCCCCCCCATGGGGCTGGGGGCTGATCCGAAGAACATCCCGGTGGCTGTGGAGAGAGACAGGGGGGTCAAGGGTACCCCAAAATCGGGGGGTACCCCAAAATCGGGGAGATATCAAAATATGGGGGACACCAGGTGATCAGGGCTTAGGACATGATGATGGCCATGGTGATGTTTTTGGGGGTCACCATCACCCCTTGGGGTGCTCCTTCCTTCTCCCCCATGGACCCCCAAAATCTGGGGGATCCCAAAAAATGTGAGGGGAACCCCAAAATTTGGAGAATCCCAACATTTAGGGGATACCAGGTGACCAGGACAGGGTGACAGTGGTAGCCACGACGACCTTGAGGGAGAACCTTGGGTTGTCCCCAATGTCCTCCCTTGTAGGATCCCAATATTTCAGTCCCAGTGAACCCCAAAATCTGTGGGGACCCCAAAATCTGGGGCTGCCCCTTCTTGCCATGGGGCACCCAAAAACTGGACGATGACCTTGAGAGGGTTTTTGTGTCACCACCCTTGAGGTGTCCCCATTTCCCATCCCCATTTTTCCTGGGTCTATCCCCATTTTCCCATCCCCATTTTTCCCCATCCCCATTTCCCCAGCGGATTTTTTTTTTTTTTCCCCCCCCCAAGCTTTCTCTCAGCAATTTTTTTTTTTTTTTTTTTTTTTTTTTTTTTTTTTTTTTTTTGGGACTCACGTCCTCCGACCCCGAGGCCGGGCAGAGCGCTGGGAATTTCCATTCCATGTTTGCATTTCTCAGCATCCAGCAGGAGATCGAAGCACCCGGTGCCAGCCGGGGCCAACTGACCCAGCATGATGTTCTCAGAAACTCCTTTCATGGGGTCACTCTCCCCGTGGGCAGCTGCCTCCATCAGGACATCAACCTGAGGAGGGGGACACCCCAAAATCAGCCTGGAAACCCTAAATCTGTTACAACTCTCAATAGGCTGGAAAATACCCAAAATCCCGTAAAATGGCCCCGGAATCCCCCATTTCCAGCCCCAAAATCTCTCTCCCGTGCTCATTACCATTCTCCAAATCCCACTCCCACCCCGTTCCCCAATTCCCAACCCCAATCCCCACTCCCATCCCATCCCATATCCCAAATCCCATCCCAATCCCAATCCCAAATCCCATCCCAATCCCAATCCCAATCCCAATCCCAAATCCCATCCCAATCCCAATCCCAAATCCCATCCCATCCCAATCCCAAATCCCATATCCCAAATCCCATATCCCAAATCCCATCCCAATCCCAAATCCCATCCCATCCCAATCCCAAATCCCATCCCAAATCCCATCCCATATCCCAAATCCCATCCCATCCCAATCCCAAATCCCATCCCAAATCCCATCCCATATCCCAAATCCCATCCCATCCCAATCCCAAATCCCATCCCAAATCCCATCCCAAATCCCATCCCATCCCATATCCCATATCCCATCCCATCCCAATCCCAAATCCCATCCCATATCCAAAATCCCATCCCATCCCATATCCCATATCCCAAATCCCATCCCATCCCAATCCCATCCCAATCCCAAATCCCATCCCATATCCCAAATCCCATCCCGTATCCCAAATCCCAAATCCCATCCCAAATCCCAAATCCCATATCCCAAATCCCATCCCGTATCCCAAATCCCATCCCATCCCATCCCATATCCCATATCCCATCCCCACTCCACCCCCAGCCCCCATATTCCCACCCCATTCCCACTCCCCCATTCCTCCATTTTCCCGCTCTCACTCCACTCCCATCCCCATTCCCCCACTCCCCATATTCCCACCCCATTCCCATTTCCCCACTCCCCACACTCCCACCCCATAACTCCCACCCCATTCCCCATAACTCCCACCCATAACTCCCACCCCATAACTCCCACCCATAACTCCCACCCATAACTTCCACCCCATAACTCCCACCCCGTAACTCCCACCCCATAACTCTCACCCCACTCCCCATAACTCCCACCCCACTCCCCATAACTCCCACCCCATAACTCCCACCCATAACTCCCACCCATAACTTCCACCCCATAACTCCCACCCATAACTCCCACCCATAACTTCCACCCCATAACTCCCACCCCGTAACTCCCACCCCATAACTCTCACCCCACTCCCCATAACTCCCACCCCACTCCCCATAACTCCCACCCCGTAACTCCCACCCCATAACTCTCACCCCACTCCCCATAACTCCCACCCCACTCCCCATAACTCCCACCCCATAACTCCCACCCATAACTCCCACCCCGTAACTCCCACCCCATAACTCCCACCCCACTCCCCACAACTCCCACCCCATAACTCCCACCCCATAACTCCCACCCCACACCCCATAACTCCCACCCCATAACTCCCACCCCATAACTCCCACCCCACTCCCCATAACTCCCACCCCATAACTCCCACCCATAACTCCCACCCATAAGTCCCACCCCATAACTCCCACCCATAACTCCCACCCATAACTCCCACCCCACTCCCCATAACTCCCACCCCATAACTCCCACCCCACTCCCCACACTCCCAGCCCCGTTCCCCACCGTCTCCTCGAAGGAACACTTCATCAGGGGCCCGGTGTCCTGGCGGTTGACGCCGTGCCGGGTGATGGCCATCAGGTGTCCCCGGGACGTCATGGTGTCGCACAGCAGCGCCAGGTGACGATAGTTCACGTAGGAGCCGTCGAAGGAGATGACGTGGTACAGCTCCCGTTCCAGAGCCTTCCGCACCGCCTCGATCCCCAAAACCTGAGCCGGCCAGTTGGGATCCATCAGGGGGGGGGAGCTTGGAATTTGGGGGAGGGGCGTTGGAAATATAAAGGCGGGGATGTTTGGAATTCAGGGGTGGGAACGTCCGAAATCCAAAGGGGAATGCCCGAAATCCAGAGCAGTGGAGATCCCACCAGCCCCCAGGGTGTGCCCAGGTGTGGCCTTGTCACCTCCAGGTGTGTCCCTCACCCCCAGGTGCGCCCAGGTGACTCACGGTGAAGATCTCCACGATGTCGTTGGACGTGGTCCGTACGGGGTCCATGAGACCCCAGGTGTGTCCAGGTGTGTCCCTGTCACCCCCCAGGTGTGTCCCTCACCCCCAGGTGTGCCCAGGTGACTCACGGTGAAGATCTCCACGATGTCGTTGGACGTGGTCCGTACGGGGTCCATGAGACCCCAGGTGTGTCCAGGTGTGTCCCTGTTCACCCCCAGGTGTGTCCCTCACCCCCAGGTGCGCCCAGGTGACTCACGGTGAAGATCTCCACGATGTCGTTGGACGTGGTCCGTACGGGGTCCATGAGACCCCAGGTGTGTCCAGGTGTGTCCCTGTCACCCCCCAGGTGTGTCCCTCACCCCCAGGTGTGCCCAGGTGACTCACGGTGAAGATCTCCACGATGTCGTTGGACGTGGTCCGTACGGGGTCCATGAGACCCCAGGTGTGTCCAGGTGTGTCCCTGTTCACCCCCAGGTGTGTCCCTCACCCCCAGGTGTGTCCCTCACCCCCAGGTGCGCCCAGGTGACTCACGGTGAAGATCTCCACGATGTCGTTGGACGTGGTCCGTACGGGGTCCATGAGACCCCAGGTGTGTCCAGGTGTGTCCCTGTCACCCCCCAGGTGTGTCCCTCACCCCCAGGTGTGCCCAGGTGACTCACGGTGAAGATCTCCACGATGTCGTTGGACGTGGTCCGTACGGGGTCCATGAGACCCCAGGTGTGTCCAGGTGTGTCCCTGTCACCCCCAGGTGTGTCCCTCACCCCCAGGTGCGCCCAGGTGACTCACGGTGAAGATCTCCACGATGTCGTTGGACGTGGTCCGTACGGGGTCCATGAGACCCCAGGTGTGTCCAGGTGTGTCCCTCATCCCCAGGTGTGTCCAGATGTGTCCCTGTCACCCCCAGGTGTGTCCCTCACCCCCAGGTGCGCCCAGGTGATTCACGGTGAAGATCTCCACGATGTCGTTGGACGTGGTCCGTACGGGGTCCATGAGACCCCAGGTGTGTCCAGGTGTGTCCCTCACCCCCAGGTGTGTCCCTCACCCCCAGGTGCGCCCAGGTGACTCACGGTGAAGATCTCCACGATGTCGTTGGACGTGGTCCGTACGGGGTCCATGAGACCCCAGGTGTGTCCAGGTGTGTCCCTGTCACCCCCAGGTGTGTCCCTCACCCCCAGGTGCGCCCAGGTGACTCACGGTGAAGATCTCCACGATGTCGTTGGACGTGGTCCGTACGGGGTCCATGAGACCCCAGGTGTGTCCAGGTGTGTCCCTCACCCCCAGGTGTGTCCCTCACCCCCAGGTGCGCCCAGGTGACTCACGGTGAAGATCTCCACGATGTCGTTGGACGTGGTCCGTACGGGGTCCATGAGACCCCAGGTGTGTCCAGGTGTGTCCCTCACCCCCAGGTGTGTCCCTCACCCCCAGGTGTGCCCAGGTGACTCACGGTGAAGATCTCCACGATGTCGTTGGACGTGGTCCGTACGGGGTCCATGAGACCCCAGGTGTGTCCAGGTGTGTCCCTCATCCCCAGGTGTGTCCAGATGTGTCCCTGTCACCCCCAGGTGTGTCCCTCACCCCCAGGTGCGCCCAGGTGACTCACGGTGAAGATCTCCACGATGTCGTTGGACGTGGTCCGTACGGGGTCCACGTCCTTCTCGCTCAGCACGCGCATCAGGCTGACGCCGTCCGTCTCCAGGATCCACTCCTGCAGCGCCTTGAACTCCCCGTCCTCGGTGATGATGATCTTCTTCTTGTTGTCCGTCTGGGGCAGGTGCATGTACACCTGGGCAGGTGGGGACAGGTGTCACCAGGGACCACCTTGAGCCTTCTAAAGGTCTCTTGGAAGCTCCCAAAAGTCTCCATGTGGAGCTTCAGGTGTTCCTCGGGATCTACACCCCTCCAGGTGTCTCCAAAACCCCTCCAGGTGTCCCAAACTCCCTCCAGGTGCCCCCAAAACCCCTCCAGGTGCCCCCAAGCCTCTCCAGGTACCCCCCAAAACCCCTCCAGGTGTCCCAAACTCCCACCAGGTGTCCCCAAATCCCCACTAGGTACCCCTAGAACCCCTCCAGGTGTCCCCACCTTGCTGATCTGCTCGATGCCCTGCAGGGTCATGTCCGTCAGCATGTTGGACTCGATGCAGCGCAGGAAAACGTCGTCGTCCATCTTGTCCACCACTTCCTCCTCCTGGGAACACGGCGAGGGGACAGGTGACACTCGGGTCACCTGAGATGCCACCCGAGATGTCACCTGAGGTGTCCCCAGGTGCCCTCTCTGACCTCCTGCATCTTGTTCTCGTCGCTGTTCATGATGCGGATGCGCAGCACCAATTTCTCGGCGTTGTCGTCGTTGAAGATGCAGTTGAGGTCGTCACCGAAACCTGGATTGGGGACATGGGGTTGGGGACGGGGTCACCTCCGGGGTCACGCTACTCAAGGGACATCCAAAAATCTGGTAGGGACCCCAAAAAGTCAGACAGGTCAACCCAAAAGTCAGGCAGGTCAACCTAAAACCCTTCAAGAGTCATCCAGGTCACCCCAAAACCCCGAAAGTTCATCCAGGTCACCCCAAAACCCATCAAAGATAATTCAGGGCACCCCAAAAGCTCATCCAGATCACCCCCAAACCCCCTCAAACCCCCTCCAGGTTACCCCAAACCCCCTCAAATCCCCTCCAGGTCACCCCAAACCCTCTCAAACCCCCTCCAGGTCACCCTAAACCCCCTCCAGGTCACCCCAAACCCTCTCAAACCCCCTCCAGGTCACCCTAAACCCCCTCAAATCCCCTCCAGGTCACCCCAAACCCTCTCAAACCCTCTCCAGGTCACCCTAAACCCCCTCAAATCCCCTCCAGGTCACCCCAAACCCCCTCAAACCCCCTCCAGGTCACCCCAAACCCCCTCAAATCCCCTCCAGGTTACCCCAAACCCCCTCAAATCCCCTCCAGGTCACCCCAAACCCTCTCAAACCCCCTCCAGGTCACCCTAAACCCCCTCCAGGTCACCCCAAACCCCCTCAAATCCCCTCCAGGTCACCCTAAACCCCCTCCAGGTCACCCCAAACCCCCTCAAATCCCCTCCAGGTCACCCTAAACCCCCTCAAATCCCCTCCAGGTCACCCCAAACCCTCTCAAACCCCCTCCAGGTCACCCCAAACCCCCTCCACATCACCCCAAACCCCCTCCACGACCTCCAAAAGCTGCTCAGACACCCTCCAAACTCATCCAGATCACCTAAAAACCCCTCAAACCCCCTCCAGTTCACCCCATACCCTCTCCAGATCACCCCAAACCCCTCAAACCCCCTCCCTGATCACCCCAAACCTCCTCCAGATCACCCCAAACCCTCTCCAGGTCACCCCAAACCCCCTCAAACCCTCTCCAGATCACCCCAAACACACCCCAAAGCCCCTCCAGGTCACCCCCAACCCTCTCAAACCCCCTCCACGACCTCCAAAAGCTGCTCAGACACCCTCCAAACTCATCCAGGTCACCCCACACCCACCCCAAAGCCCCTCCCCAAACCCACCGGCGTTGATCTTCTCGGCGATCTGCTCCATGGTCAGCTTGCGGTCGGTCATGTGCTTGCGGTCGAGCTCCACGCGCAGCAGCCAGGGCGAGATGCGGCTCACGTCGAAGTCGGGCATCTCGTAGTAAACGTTGACCCACTCCTGGTCCTCGGCCACCACCGTGCTCTGAGGGTTGGGGTCGTAGTAGATGGCGGTGTTGGCCGTCACCTTGCGCAGCGTGGTGTGCTCCAGGCGGCACAGGATGTCCTGGGGACGTGGGGACAGTCAGGGGACATTGGGGACAGTGAGGGGATGTGGGGACACTGGGGACATTGGGGACATTGGGGACAGTGAGGGGATGTGGGGACACTGGGGACATTGGGGACATTGGGGACAGTGAGGGGATGTGGGGACACTGGGGACATTGGGGACATTGGGGACAGTGAGGGGCTGTGGGGACATTGGGGACAGTGAGGGGATGTGGGGACACTGGGGACATTGGGGACATTGGGGACAGTGAGGGGATGTGGGGACACTGGGGACATTGGGGACATTGGGGACAGTGAGGGGATGTGGGGACACTGGGGACATTGGGGACATTGGGGACAGTGAGGGGATGTGGGGACACTGGGGACATTGGGGACATTGGGGACAGTGAGGGGCTGTGGGGACATTGGGGACAGTGAGGGGATGTGGGGACACTGGGGACATTGGGGACATTGGGGACAGTGAGGGGCTGTGGGGACATTGGGGACAGTGAGGGGATGTGGGGACATTGGGGACATTGGGGACATTGAGGGCAGTCAGGAGACATTGGGGACAGTGAGGGGATGTGGGGACACTGGAGACACTGGGGACATTGAGGGCAGTGAGGGGACACTGAGGACAGTGAGGGGCTGTGGGGACACTGGGGACATTGGGGACATTGAGGGCAGTCAGGGGACATTGGGGACAGTGAGGGGCTGTGGGGACACTGGGGACATTGGGGACATTGAGGGCAGTCAGGGGACACTGGGGACATTGGGACAGTCAGGGGACGTTGGGGACATTGAGGGCAGTGAGGGGACATTGAGGACAGTGAGGGGCTGTGGGGACACTGGGGACATTGGGGACATTGAGGGCAGTCAGGGGACACTGGGGACAGTGAGGGGATGTGGGGACACTGGAGACACTGGGGACAGTCAGGGGACATTGAGGGCAGTCAGGGGACACTGGGGACATTGGGACAGTCAGGGGACGTTGGGGACATTGAGGAGATGTGGGGACACTGGGGACCTTGGGACAGTCAGGGGACATTGAGGGCAGTGAGGGGACACTGGGGACATTGGGGACAGTCAGGGGACATTGGGAGCGTGGTGTGCTCCAGGCAGCACAGGATGTCCTGGGGACAGTGAGGGGACACTGGGACAGTCAGAGGACATTGGGGACACTCAGGGGACACTGAGGACACAGAGGTGACGTAACCCCACAAAACCACAACGAGAACACAAACCCACAGGGCCACCACCAGACCCCCAAATTCCTCCCATCCCCCTGTCCCCGAGGCGTCCCCAAAGTGTCCCCAAGATGTCCCCGAGTGCCACCTTGGCGCGCTCGGCGTCGCGGGCGCTCTGTCCCAGCAGGAACACGGTGAGGGACGGAGTTTTGGGTTTTTTGGAGATGTTGATGAGTTCCTTGAGGCGGGGGACACCCAAGGTGACGTTTTTGGCCGAAACCCCGGCGTAGTGGAAGGTGTTGAGGGTCATCTGAGTGGCCGGTTCGCCCAGGGACTGCGCGGCCAGCGCGCCGACCATCTCACCGGGGTGAGCCTGAGGGACACCAAAACGTCACAAACCCTAAAACTGACCCCAAACCATCTCACCGGGGTGAGCCTGAGGGACACCAAAACGTCACAAACCCTAAAACTGACCCCAAACCATCTCACCGGGGTGAGCCTGAGGGACACCAAAACGTCACAAACCCTAAAACTGACCCCAAACCATCTCACCGGGGTGAGCCTGAGGGACACCAGAACGTCACAAACCCTAAAACTGACCCCAAACCATCTCACCGGGGTGAGCCTGAGGGACACCAAAACGTCACAAACCCTAAAACTGACCCCAAACCATCTCACCGGGGTGAGCCTGAGGGACACCAGAACGTCACAAACCCTAAAACTGACCCCAAACCATCTCACCGGGGTGAGCCTGAGGGACACCAGAACGTCACAAACCCTAAAACTGACCCCAAACCATCTCACCGGGGTGAGCCTGAGGGACACCAGAACGTCACAAACCCTAAAACTGACCCCAAACCATCTCACCGGGGTGAGCCTGAGGGACACCAAAACGTCACAAACCCTAAAACTGACCCCAAACCATCTCACCGGGGTGAGCCTGAGGGACACCAGAACGTCACAAACCCTAAAACTGACCCCAAACCATCTCACCGGGGTGAGCCTGAGGGACACCAGAACGTCACAAACCCTAAAACTGACCCCAAACCATCTCACCGGGGTGAGCCTGAGGGACACCAGAACGTCACAAACCCTAAAACTGACCCCAAACCATCTCACCGGGGTGAGCCTGAGGGACACCAAAACGTCACAAACCCTAAAACTGACCCCAAACCATCTCACCGGGGTGAGCCTGAGGGACACCAGAACGTCACAAACCCTAAAACTGACCCCAAACCATCTCACCGGGGTGAGCCTGAGGGACACCAGAACGTCACAAACCCTAAAACTGACCCCAAACCATCTCACCGGGGTGAGCCTGAGGGACACCAGAACGTCACAAACCCTAAAACTGACCCCAAACCATCTCACCGGGGTGAGCCTGAGGGACACCAGAACGTCACAAACCCTAAAACTGACCCCAAACCATCTCACCGGGGTGAGCCTGAGGGGACATGGGGACACCAAAGTGTCACAGGGAGGTGACAAACCCTAAAACTGACCCCAGGGTGGGCTTGAGGGGATACAGGGACAGCAAAGTTGCAGAGGGGGGTGAGAAACCCCAGAGCTGATCCCAAATCCCCCGAACACTGACCCCAAACCCACAACCACTGACCCCGAACACCCCAATAACGACCCCAAACCCCAATATTGACCCCAAACCCTCAGGATGTGACCCCAAGCCCGCTGTCACGATGGCCTGGTTGGACTTGGACTCCATCTCCCCCAGCAGCCAGTCCAAGGAACCCCAAACACTGACCCTAAACACCCCAATAACGACCCCAAACCCCCCCAATGACCCCAAACACCCCCAATGACCCCAAACACCCAACCACTGACCCCAAACACCCAACCACTGACCCCAAACCCCCCAATAACGACCCCAAACCCCCCCAATGACCCCAAACACCCAACCACTGACCCCAAACACCCAACCACTGACCCCAAACACCCAACCACTGACCCCAAACACCCAACCATTGACCCCAAGCCCGCTCTCACGATGGCCTGGTTGAACTTGGACTCCATCTCCCCCAGCAGCCAGTCCAAGGAACCCCAAACACTGACCCTAAACACCCCAATAACGACCCCAAACACCCCAATAACGACCCCAAACCCCCCCAATGACCCCAAACCTCCCCAATGACCCCAAACACCCAACCACTGACCCCAAACACCCAACCATTGACCCCAAGCCCGCTCTCACGATGGCCTGGTTGAACTTGGACTCCATCTCCCCCAGCAGCCAGTCCAAGGAACCCCAAACACTGACCCCAAACACCCCAATAACGACCCCAAACCCCCCAATAACGACCCCAAACACCCAACCACTGACCCCAAACACCCAACCAGTGACCCCAAACACCCAACCACTGACCCCAAACCCCCCAATAACGACCCCAAACACCCAACCACTGACCCCAAACCCCCCCAATGACCCCAAACACCCAACCACTGACCCCAAACACCCCAATAACGACCCCAAACCCCCCCAATGACCCCAAACACCCAACCATTGACCCCAAACACCCAACCATTGACCCCAAGCCCGCTCTCACGATGGCCTGGTTGAACTTGGACTCCATCTCCCCCAGCAGCCAGTCCAAGGAACCCCAAACACTGACCCTAAACACCCCAATAATGACCCCAAACCCCCCAATAACGACCCCAAACACCCAACCACTGACCCCAAACCCCCCCAATGACCCCAAACACCCAACCACTGACCCCAAACACCCAACCATTGACCCCAAGCCCGCTCTCACGATGGCCTGGTTGAACTTGGACTCCATCTCCCCCAGCAGCCAGTCCAAGGAACCCCAAACACTGACCCTAAACACCCCAATAACGACCCCAAACACCCCAATAACGACCCCAAACCCCCCCAATGACCCCAAACCTCCCCAATGACCCCAAACACCCAACCACTGACCCCAAACACCCAACCATTGACCCCAAACCCCCCAATAACGACCCCAAACCCCCCCAATGACCCCAAACACCCAACCACTGACCCCAAACACCCAACCACTGACCCCAAACACCCAACCACTGACCCCAAACACCCAACCATTGACCCCAAGCCCGCTCTCACGATGGCCTGGTTGAACTTGGACTCGATCTCCCCCAGCAGCCAGTCCAAGGAACCCCAAACACTGACCCCAAACACCCCAATAACGACCCCAAACCCCCCAATAACGACCCCAAACACCCAACCACTGACCCCAAACACCCAACCAGTGACCCCAAACACCCAACCACTGACCCCAAACCCCCCAATAACGACCCCAAACACCCAACCACTGACCCCAAACCCCCCCAATGACCCCAAACACCCAACCACTGACCCCAAACACCCCAATAACGACCCCAAACCCCCCCAATGACCCCAAACACCCAACCACTGACCCCAAACACCCAACCATTGACCCCAAGCCCGCTCTCACGATGGCCTGGTTGAACTTGGACTCCATCTCCCCCAGCAGCCAGTCCAAGGAACCCCAAACACTGACCCTAAACACCCCAATAACGACCCCAAACCCCCCAATAACGACCCCAAACACCCAACCACTGACCCCAAACCCCCCCAATGACCCCAAACACCCAACCACTGACCCCAAACACCCAACCATTGACCCCAAGCCCGCTCCCACGATGGCCTGGTTGAACTTGGACTCCATCTCCCCCAGCAGCCAGTCCAAGGAACCCCAAACACTGACCCTAAACACCCCAATAACGACCCCAAACACCCCAATAACGACCCCAAACCCCCCCAATGACCCCAAACACCCAACCACTGACCCCAAACCCCCCCAATGACCCCAAACACCCAACCAGTGACCCCAAACACCCAACCATTGACCCCAAGCCCGCTCTCACGATGGCCTGGTTGAACTTGGACTCCATCTCCCCCAGCAGCCAGTCCAAGGAACCCCAAACACTGACCCTAAACACCCCAATAACGACCCCAAACACCCAACCACTGACCCCAAACCCCCCCAATGACCCCAAACACCCAACCACTGACCCCAAACACCCAACCATTGACCCCAAACACCCAACCATTGACCCCAAACACCCAACCACTGACCCCAAACACCCAACCATTGACCCCAAGCCCGCTCTCACGATGGCCTGGTTGAACTTGGACTCGATCTCCCCCAGCAGCCAGTCGAAGGCCTCCCCGCTGAGCCGGAACTCCTCCACCATGCGGCGGCTGCAGAGCGTGGAGCGCAGGTGGATGTTGAAGAGCAGCGTGGCGTTCTCCTGCGCCTGTCGGCTCAGGGGATCCTCCCCGTTCACGATCACCAGCTTTCGGCTCAGCTCCTTCACCCCTGAGGGGACAGCGGGGTCCAAACGGGGTCGGAGGGAGGGATGGAACGTTCCAGAGAATCCCCAAAGTCGTTATGGGTTTCTTGAGGGACTCAAGGACCTCCCAGAACCTTCTCTGAGGGACTCAAGAACCTCCCAGAGCATCCCCAAAACCATCAGGGATTCTTTGAGGGACTCGAGGACCTCCCAAAACCTTCCAGATGGACTCTAGAACATCCCCAAACCCATCAGAGCTTCCTCAGGGACTCCCAGAACCTTCTCTGAGGGACTCAAGGACCTCCCAGAACCTTCCAGAACATCCCCAAACCCATCAGAGCTTCCTCAGGGACTTGAGAACCTCCCAGAACCTTCTCTGAGGGACTCAAGGACTTCCAGAACCTTCCAGAGCATCCCCAAACCCATCAGAGCTTCCAGAGCATCCCAAAAACCATCAGGATTTCCTGAGGGTCCCACGTACCCCCAGAACTTCCCTGGGGTCCTTCAACTTCCCTGGGACCTTCCTGGGGGTCCCCAAATCCCCCTGGGATCTTCTTGGGAGTCCCCAAATTCCCCTGGGACCTTCTTGGGGGTCCCCAAATTCCCCTGGGATCTTCTTGGGAGTCCCCAAATCCTCCTGGGATCTTCTTGGGAGTCCCCAAATTCCCCTGGGATCTTCTTGGGAGTCCCCAAATTCCCCCCAAACCTTCTTGGGAGTCCCCAGATCTCCCCAGAACCTTTTAGGGGGTCCCCAAATCCCCTTGGGACCTTCTTGGGGTTCCCCAAATCTCCCCTGGGATCTTCCCAAATCCCCCCAGCTCCTTTCCGAAGACCGTGCTTGGTCCAAATCCCCCCAGAACTTCAGGAAAAGTTTCCAAATCCCAACCCCCAAATCCCTTTTTTTTTTTTTTTTGGGGGGGGGGGGAGGGGGGGGGTTCAGGGACCCCTCCTCAGGTGGATTTTGGGGTTCCCCACTCACCCTCCACCACCTTGACGGGGTGCAGGTCCGAGGGCAGCCGGGAGTTGATGTGGAAAATCTTCTGAGCGTTCCAGATCATGCGGAGCAGGTTACAGGGGAGCACCACCTGGGCAGGGGGGGAGAACCCCAAAAATCGGGGGGGACAGGTCAGAAATGGGGGGGAAAATCCCAAAACTGGGGGGGGAGAACCCCAAAAAAATTGGGGGGGGGGGGGGGGGGGGCGGGCACAGGTCAGAAATGGGGGGGAAAAATCCCAAAATCAGAGGGTACAGGTCTGAAATGGGGGGAAAAAAATCCCAAAATTGGGGGGCACAGGTCTGAAATGGGGGGAAAAAAAATCCCAAAATCGGGGGGCACAGGTCTGAAACGGGGGGAAAAAAATCCCAAAATTGGGGGGCACAGGTCTGAAATGGGGGGAAAAAAAATCCCAAAATTGGGGGGCACAGGTCTGAAACGGGGGGAAAAAAATCCCAAAATTGGGGGGCACAGGTCTGAAATGGGGGGAAAAAAAATCCCAAAATTGGGGGGCACAGGTCTGAAATGGGGGGCAGAACCCCAAAATCAGGGGGTCCGAACTCCAGAAATGGGGGGCAGAACCCCAAAAAGGGGGGAATTTGGGATATCTAGGTTGGATTTTGGGGTATCCTGGTTGGGTTTTTGGATATCTCAGTTGGGTTTTGGGGTGTCCCAAGGACTTGTTGGGTCGTCCCATGGATTTTTTGGGGTCACCTTGCTGTCCCCAGTGGGGAAGGATGACCCAGAGCACCTCCATGCACCCCAAAAGGAGGAACTTGAGGAATTTCAATCGGATTTGGGGTTCTCTTGGTTGGATTTTGGAGTATCTCGGTCGCTTTTCGCGATATCTCAGTTGGGTTTTGGGTCGTCCCATGGATTTTTTGGGGTGTCCCATAGATTTTTTGGGGTCACCTTGCTGTCCCCAATGGGGAAGAATGACCCAGAGCACCTCCATGCATCCCAAAAGGAGGAACTTGAGGAATTTCAATCGGATTTGGGGTTCTCTTGGTTGGATTTTGGAGTATCGCGGTCGCTTTTCGCGATATCTCAGTTGGGTTTTGGGTCGTCCCATGGATTTTTTGGGGTGTCCCATAGATTTTTTGGGGTCACCTTGCTGTCTCCAGTGGGGAAGGATGACCCAGAGCACCTCCATGCATCCCAAAAGGAGGAATTTGAGATTTCTCATTTGGATTTTGGGTATCTCAGTTGGGTTTTGGGTCGTCCCATGGATTTTTTGGGGTGTCCCATAGATTTTTTGGGGTCACCTTGCTGTCCCCAATGGGGAAGGATGACCCAGAGCACCTCCATGCATCCCAAAAGGAGGAATTTGAGATTTCTCATTTGGATTTTGGGTATCTCAGTTGGGTTTTGGGTCGTCCCATGGATTTTTTGGGGTGTCCCATAGATTTTTTGGGGTCACCTTGCTGTCCCCAATGGGGAAGAATGACCCAGAGCACCTCCATGCATCCCAAAAGGAGGAATTTGAGATTTCTCATTTGGATTTTGGGTATCTCAGTTGGGTTTTGGGTCGTCCCATGGATTTTTTGGGGTGTCCCATAGATTTTTTGGGGTCACCTTGCTGTCCCCAGTGGGGAAGATGACCCAGAGCACCTCCATGCACCCCAAAAGGAGGAATTTGAGATTTCTCATTTGGATTTTGGGTATCTCAGTTGGGTTTTGGGTCGTCCCATGGATTTTTTGGGGTGTCCCATAGATTTTTTGGGGTCACCTTGCTGTCCCCAGTGGGGAAGATGACCCAGAGCACCTCCATGCATCCCAAAAGGAGGAATTTGAGATTTCTCATTTGGATTTTGGGTTGTTTGTGTTTTGGGGTATCTCAGTTGGGTTTTGGGTCGTCCCATGGATTTTTTGGGGTGTCCCATAGATTTTTTGGGGTCACCTTGCTGTCTCCAGTGGGGAAGAATGACCCAGAGCACCTCCATGCACCCCAAAAGGAGGAACTTGAGGAATTTCAATCGGATTTGGGGTTCTCTTGGTTGGATTTTGGAGTATCTCGGTCGCTTTTCGCGATATCTCAGTTGGGTTTTGGGTCGTCCCATGGATTTTTTGGGGTGTCCCATAGATTTTTTGGGGTCACCTTGCTGTCTCCAGTGGGGAAGGATGACCCAGAGCACCTCCATGCACCCCAAAAGGAGGAATTTGAGATTTCTCATTTGGATTTTGGGTATCTCAGTTGGGTTTTGGGTCGTCCCATGGATTTTTTGGGGTGTCCCATAGATTTTTTGGGGTCACCTTGCTGTCCCCAGTGGGGAAGATGACCCAGAGCACCTCCATGCATCCCAAAAGGAGGAATTTGAGATTTCTCATTTGGATTTTGGGTTGTTTGTGTTTTGGGGTATCTCAGTTGGGTTTTGGGTCGTCCCATGGATTTTTTGGGGTGTCCCATAGATTTTTTGGGGTCACCTTGCTGTCTCCAGTGGGGAAGAATGACCCAGAGCACCTCCATGCACCCCAAAAGGAGGAACTTGAGGAATTTCAATCGGATTTGGGGTTCTCTTGGTTGGATTTTGGAGTATCTCGGTCGCTTTTCGCGATATCTCAGTTGGGTTTTGGGTCGTCCCATGGATTTTTTGGGGTGTCCCATAGATTTTTTGGGGTCACCTTGCTGTCCCCAATGGGGAAGAATGACCCAGAGCACCTCCATGCATCCCAAAAGGAGGAACTTGAGGAATTTCAATCGGATTTGGGGTTCTCTTGGTTGGATTTTGGAGTATCGCGGTCGCTTTTCGCGATATCTCAGTTGGGTTTTGGGTCGTCCCATGGATTTTTTGGGGTGTCCCATAGATTTTTTGGGGTCACCTTGCTGTCTCCAGTGGGGAAGGATGACCCAGAGCACCTCCATGCATCCCAAAAGGAGGAATTTGAGATTTCTCATTTGGATTTTGGGTATCTCAGTTGGGTTTTGGGTCGTCCCATGGATTTTTTGGGGTGTCCCATAGATTTTTTGGGGTCACCTTGCTGTCCCCAATGGGGAAGGATGACCCAGAGCACCTCCATGCATCCCAAAAGGAGGAATTTGAGATTTCTCATTTGGATTTTGGGTATCTCAGTTGGGTTTTGGGTCGTCCCATGGATTTTTTGGGGTGTCCCATAGATTTTTTGGGGTCACCTTGCTGTCCCCAATGGGGAAGAATGACCCAGAGCACCTCCATGCATCCCAAAAGGAGGAATTTGAGATTTCTCATTTGGATTTTGGGTATCTCAGTTGGGTTTTGGGTCGTCCCATGGATTTTTTGGGGTGTCCCATAGATTTTTTGGGGTCACCTTGCTGTCCCCAATGGGGAAGAATGACCCAGAGCACCTCCATGCATCCCAAAAGGAGGAATTTGAGATTTCTCATTTGGATTTTGGGTTGTTTGTGTTTTGGGGTATCTCAGTTGGGTTTTGGGTCGTCCCATGGATTTTTTGGGGTGTCCCATAGATTTTTTGGGGTCACCTTGCTGTCTCCAGTGGGGAAGAATGACCCAGAGCACCTCCATGCACCCCAAAAGGAGGAACTTGAGGAATTTCAATCGGATTTGGGGTTCTCTTGGTTGGATTTTGGAGTATCTCGGTCGCTTTTCGCGATATCTCAGTTGGGTTTTGGGTCGTCCCATGGATTTTTTTGGGGTGTCCCATAGATTTTTTGGGGTCACCTTGCTATCTCCAGTGGGGAAGATGACCCGCAGCACCTCCCTGTCCTCCCGCATTCGGTCGAACTCGCGCTCCAGCTCGTTCTGGATGTGGGCGTTGGACAGGATGTCCTTGACCAGCTCCTCCTGCAGCGTCCGGCGCAGCGCCCGCTCGTTGGTGTAATCAAACTTGAACCTGAGGGGACACCAGGACACCTCAGGGACACCAAAGTGTCACCCACGGGCTTGGAGAAAGTTGGGGACATCCCCTCCAAAAAATAAAAAAAAAAAAAAAAAAAAAAAGTTGGTTTGTATTGGGTAGGAGAAGGTTGGGGAAATCAAAAAAACGTCACCCAGGTTGGGGAAGAAAGGCTTGAAGAATCCAAAATGTCCCCAAATCGAATTTGAAGACTCCAAAATGTCCCCAACTCCCCTTTGAAGATCCCAAAATGTCCCTAAATTGAATTTCAAGACCCTAGAATGTCCCAAACTTGAATCTCAAGACCCCAAAATGTTCCCAAATCAAATCTGAAGACCCCAAGATGTCCCAAACTCCCACTTGAAGATCACAAAACATCCCCCACTCCCATCTGAAGACCCCAACTCAAACCTGAAGATCCCAAAATGTCCCAAATTCTCATTTGAAGACTCCAACTCTCATTTAAAGACCCCAAAATGTCCCCAAATCAAAACTGAAAACCCCAAAATGTCCTCAGTTCTCATTAGAAGACTCCAACTCTCATCTGAGGACTCCAAGATGTCCCCAACTCCCATTTAAAGACCCCAAAACGTCCCCAACTCTCATCTGATGACTCCAACTCAAACCTGAAAACTCCAAAATGTCCCCAAATCAAATCTTAAGACCCCCAAGATGTCCCAAACTCAAACCTGAAGACCCCAAATGTCCCCAGCTCCCATCTGAAGACCCCAACTCAAACCTGAAGACCCCAAATGTCCCCAGCTCCCATCTGAAGACCCCAACTCAAACCTGAAGACCCCAAATGTCCCCAGCTCCCATTTGAAGACCCCAACTCAAACCTGAAGACCCCAAATGTTCCCAGCTCCCATTTGAAGACCCCAACTCAAACCTGAAGACCCCAAATGTCCCCAGCTCCCATTTGAAGACCCCAACTCAAACCTGAAGACCCCAAATGTCCCCAGCTCCCATTTGAAGACCCCAACTCAAACCTGAAGACCCCAAATCTCCCCAGCTCCCATCTGAAGACCCCAACTCAAACCTGAAGACCCCAAATCTCCCCAGCTCCCATTTGAAGACCCCAACTCAAACCTGAAGACCCCAAATCTCCCCAGCTCCCATTTGAAGACCCCAACTCAAACCTGAAGACCCCAAATGTCCCCAGCTCCCATTTGAAGACCCCAACTCAAACCTGAAGACCCCAAATCTCCCCAGTTCCCATTTGAAGACCCCAACTCAAACCTGAAGACCCCAAATGTCCCCAGCTCCCATTTGAAGACCCCAACTCAAACCTGAAGACCCCAAATGTCCCCAGCTCCCATTTGAAGACCCCAACTCAAACCTGAAGACCCCAAATGTCCCCAGCTCCCATTTGAAGACCCCAACTCCCATCTGAAGACCCCCAAACATCCCCAAACTCCCTGAATCAGCCCCCTCCATGACCCCAAAACCGAGCCTTCCTCCCCGTGTCCCCCCTCACTTCTTCTCGAAGGCTTTGTTGGATGGTTTGAGGGTGGCCAGGTTCTGGAACTCCACGCTCTCCCCGGCCAGCCCGTCCTCGCCGTAACGCAGCTGCACCACCTGGTTGATGGAGTTCCTGACCGTGGCGTCGTACTTGACCATCACCGATTCCATGGACTTGATCAGACGCCGTTGGATGTACCCTGAGGGGTGGGGCAGGGGTCAGTGAAGGGTTGGGGGGATCCTGGAGATCTCCAGGAGATGTTTAAGGAGGGTCTGTGGGGACCTGGAGGTGTCTGGGGAGGGTTTGGGGTCTACATGAGGTGTTTGAGGAGGGGTTGGGGGGACCTAGAGATCTCCTGGAAGTGTTTGAGGAAGGTTTGGGGTTCCTGGAGGTGTTTGAGGAGGGTTTGGGGTTCCTGGAGGTGTTTGAGGAAGGTTTGGGGAGACCTGGACATCTCCAGGAGGTGTTTGAGGAAGGTTTGGGGAGACCTGGACATCTCCAGGAGGTGTTTGAGGAGGGTTTGGGGGACCTGGAGGTGTTTGAAGAAGGTTTGGGGTCTACAGGAGGTGTTTGAGGAGGGTTTGGGGGACCTGGAGGTGTTTGAAGAAGGTTTGGGGTCTACAGGAGGTGTTTGAGGAGGGTTTGGGGGACCTGGAGGTGTTTGAAGAAGGTTTGGGGTCTACAGGAGGTGTTTGAGGAGGGTTTGGGGCACCTGGAGGTGTTTGAAGAAGGTTTGGGGTCTACAGGAGGTGTTTGAGGAGGGTTTGGGGCACCTAGAGATCTCCAGGAGGTGTTTGAAGAAGGTCTGGGGCTCCTGGAGGTGTCTGGGGAGGGTCTGGGGATCCTGGAGATCTCCAGAAGGTGTTTGAGGAAGGTTTGGGGGGACCTGGAAGTGTCTGGGGAGGCTTTGAAGTCCCCAGGACACATCTGAGGAGGATCTGGGATTCCTGAAGCTATCTGGGAAGGATTTGGGTTCTCCAGGAACCATGTGGGAAGGGTTTGTGATAGAATTTTGGTTTCCTGGAGCTCCCCAGGTACCATTTTGGTGAACACTGACCGGTCTCGGCCGTTTTCACGGCGGTGTCGATGAGACCCTCGCGCCCACCCATGGCGTGGAAGAAGAACTCGGTGGGGGTGAGGCCGGCCAGGTACGAGTTCTCCACGAAGCCGCGGCTCTCTGGGCCGTAATCGTCCTTGATGAAATGCGGCAACGTCCGGTGCTTGAAGCCAAACGGGATCCGCTTGCCCTCGACGTTCTGCTGTCCCACCACGGCGATGACCTGAGGGGACAAAAGGATGAGGGGCGGTGGGGAACGTGTCCTAAAAGGATCTCGGGAAGTCAGGAATTATTAAAGGAGTTCGGGGGATTTTAGAGGAGTTGTGTGAAGTTTAGGGAGATGCGTCAGGATTTAGCTGAAGCTACCAGAGATCCTTCAGAATCACCCCAAACCCTCTGAGATCCTTCAGGAACTGCCCCAACCCCCCCCGAGATCCTCCAAAAACCATCCCAAACCCCCCGAGATCCTCCAAGAACCACCCCAAACCCCTTCAGATCCTCAAAAAACCATCCCAAACCCCTTCAGATCCTCCAAAAAACATCCCAAACCCCTTCAGATCTTCCAAACACCACCCCAAACCCCTCGAGATCCTCCAAAAACCACCTCAAACCCCTTCAGATCCTCCAAAAACCACCTCAAACCCCTTCAGATCTTCCAAACACCACCCCAAACCCCCCGAGATCCTCCAAAAACCACCTCAAACCCCTTCAGATCCTCCAAAAACCACCTCAAACCCCTTCAGATCCTCCAAAAACCACCTCAAACCCCTTCAGATCCTCCAAAAACCACCTCAAACCCCTTCAGATCCTCCAAAAACCATCCCAAACCCCTTCAGATCCTCCAAAAACCACCCCAAACCACTTCAGATCCTCCCAAAAACCACCCCAAACCCCTTCAGATCCTCCAAAAACCATCCCAAACCCCCTGAGATCCTCCAGGATCCACCTAAAGCTACCAGAAATCCTTCGGGATCCACCATAAACCCCCCCGAGATCCTCCAAAAACCACCCCCAAACCCCTTGAGATCCTTGAAAAACCACCCCAAGCCCCCCGTGAAGTCCCCTCCAGACCTGGGAGATGTTGATTTTGGAGCCCTTGGCCCCCGAGACCACCATGGATTTGAAGTTGTTGTACTCGGACAGGGATTTCTGGGCAGAAGAACCGGTTTTGTCGCGGGCGTCGTTGAGGATCCGGTTCACCTGGTTCTCGAAGGTTTGTCTCAAGGTGTTGCCCGGGGTGGGCTCCAGCTCGTTGTTGTGAGCCTTCTCGATCACCTGGAGACCCCAAAAATCATCCCAAAATGGTCAAAGGGGTGACCCGAAATGAACCAGTGATCAAAATTAGCTGAAAAGGTCAAAAATGTCTAAAAAAATTACAGAAAATTTCATAGAACTGCAAGAAACCCCCTGAGACCCTCCAGGATCCTCCTGAAACCCTCTGAAATCCTCCAGGATCCTCCTGAAACCCTCTGAAATCCTCCAGGATCCACCTGAAACCCCCTGAGACCCTCCAGGATCCTCCTGAAACCCTCTGAGACCCTCCAGGATCCACCTGAAACCCCCTGAGACCCTCCAGGATCCACCTGAAACCCTCTGAAATCCTCCAGGATCCTCCTGAAACCCCCTGAGACCCTCCAGGATCCACCTGAAACCCTCTGAAATCCTCCAGGATCCTCCTGAAACCCTCTGAGACCCTCCAGGATCCTCCTGAAACCCTCTGAAATCCTCCAGGATCCACCTGAAACCCTCTGAAATCCTCCAGGATCCACCTGAAACCCTCTGAAATCCTCCAGGATCCTCCTGAAACCCTCTGAAATCCTCCAGGATCCTCCTGAAACCCTCTGAAATCCTCCAGGACCCACCTGAAACCCTCTGAAATCCTCCAGGACCCACCTGAAACCCTCTGAGATCCCTCAGGATCCTCCTGAAACCCTCTGAGATCCCTCAGGACCCACCTGAAACCCTCTGAGATCCTTCAGGATCCACCTGAAACCCTCTGAGATCCCTCAGGACCCACCTGAAACCCTCTGAGATCCTTCAGGATCCACCTGAAACCCTCTGAGATCCTTCAGGATCCACCTGAAACCCTCTGAGATCCCTCAGGACCCACCTGAAACCCTCTGAGATCCTTCAGGATCCACCCGAAACCCTCTGAGATCCTTCAGAAACTGCCCCAAACCCCCTGAGAACGTCCAGGATCCACCTCAAACCCACCCAAGATCCACCTGAAACCCTCTGAGATCCTCCAAGAACTGCCCCAAATCACCTGAGATCCTTCAGGATCCTCCAGGACCCACCTGAAACTCTCTGAGACCCTTCAGGATCCACCCAAAGCCACCTGAGATCCTCCAGGATCCACCTGAAACCCCCTGAGATCCTCCAGGAACCCCCTATGGATGCCCCAAAAATTCCCAAAAGCTGCATGAAATCCCTCAAAACTTCATGAGTTTCTCAGAAAGGATTTTTGGGGTGGTGGAAGGGGGTTGAGGTGGTCCCGAGATGTTTCAAAACCCACCCAAGATATTTTGGGGTGCTCCAGGTAGACACAAAAAAAAAACCCCAAAAAACAAAGAAAAAAAACCCCCAAAAAACCTGGAATTGTGTAAAAGTTCCATGGAATTCCTGAAAGTTCCTTAAAATATCTCAGAGGGGTTTGGGGAGGGGGGTGGGATGTCCTTGACGATGATCCAAAACCCCACCAAGAGCACCCCAAAAATATCCCAGGAATCCTGGGAGGGATCCAAACCCCTCTGGAACATTCCCCACCCCCCCCCCCTCCCCCACCCAGAGAGACCCCAAAAAATTTGGGAGAGGTCACCCCAAAAATCTCCTCTCAAACCCACCAGAGATCTTCAAAAACTGAAGAAATCTCCAAAATCCCCAATTCTCACTCAAAAAAAAAAAAAAAACCCAAATAAAACAACAAAATCCCCACCTAGAGATTTAAAAAAAAAAACAAACAGAAAAGGAGGTCCCCACAATTCCAAGGACTCCCCAAAATCCTGGAAAAAAAGGCCAAAATCCCAAGAAATTGTCCCAAAATCCCACCTCGATGACGTCCTGCTTGGCTTTCTTGATGGTGTTTTGGATGTCCTGGTAGGTTTTGGCGTCGGCGATGGAGTCCCCGATGCCGATGGTGTGACCTGAGGGGACATTTTGGGGTTCCCAGCCCCCCAAAATTTGGGGTTACCTTCAAGACCACACCCGACCCCCACAAAACCCCCCCCCAAAAAAAACCAATTCTGGGTCAGGTTCTGGTCAAGGTGTGAGACAAAAATGGGGTTGGGATGTTGGACATCAAAATTCCTGAGATCTCCCTGTTTCCAAAAAATGGGTTCAAGGATATCCCAAGTTCATTCTTGTCCCAAAAAATGGGACTCAAGAACATCCAGAGATATCAAAGTTCCACCAATATGGGAGCTGAGAAGGTCCCCAAGTGACCAAACCCCTCTTAGATGCCATCAAAAACATTCCCAGAACCTCAAGACCTCCAAAAATTGGGGTCCAAGAACCACCCGGGACCTCAAGACCCCCCAAAATTGGGGTCCAAGAACCACCCAGGACCTCAAGACCTCCAAAATTGGGGTCCAAGAACCACCCAGGACCTCAAGAACAAAGGCCCAAAAACTCAAGAGCTCCACCAAGCTGGGACCTTGAGAGAGTCCCCAAGTGACCAAACCCCTCTTAGATGCCACCAAAAACATTCCCAGAACCTCAAGACCTCCAAAAATGGGCTCCAAGAACCACCAGGATCTCAAGAACGGGGTCCAAGAGCTCCAGGAACACCAGAGCTCCACCAAGCAGAGACCTGGAGAAGGTCCCCAAGTGACCAAACCCCCTTCAGATGCCACCAAGAGGGGTCCCAGCCCCCCCAGGACCCCCAGCGACGCTGACCCTCGATGAGCAGCCAGTTGTTGATGACGGTTTGGATGTTGCTGTAGAAAAGTCTGGTGGTGTCGTGTCCCATCTCCAGGTAGGAGATGTGCACCAAGGACCCCGCCGACGTCCCCAAGGATTTCTTGCAGAGGATGCCCATGATGAGCTCCCCGTTCTCCACGATGACCTGGGGACATCCAAGGGGTTGGGTTAGGGGAGGAAAGAATCAGGAGATACCAAGAGTTCGTCACGGAGAGCTCCAAAAATAATCTGGGGTTGTATCAGAGCTGAGAAAGGGCTGGAGAGGAGAAAGCGGCACCAAAGTCACCTCAAACCACCCCAAAACCTCCTGAGATCCCACCAAACACCCTCAAACCATCCCAAAACCTCCTGAGATCCCACCAAACACCCTCAAACCACCCCAAAACCTCCTGAGATCCCACCAAACACCCTCAAACCACCCCAAAACCTCCTGAGATCCCACCAAACACCCTCAAACCATCCCAAAACCTCCTGAGATCCCACCAAACACCCTCAAACCACCCCAAAACCTCCTGAGATCCCACCAAACACCCTCAAACCATCCCAAAACCTCCTGAGATCCCACCAAACACCCTCAAACCATCCCAAAACCTCCTGAGATCCCACCAAACACCCTCAAACCACCCCAAAACCTCCTGAGATCCCACCAAACACCCTCAAACCACCCCAAAACCTCCTGAGATCCCACCAAACACCCTCAAACCATCCCAAAACCTCCTGAGATCCCACCAAACACCCTCAAACCACCCCAAAACCTCCTGAGATCCCACCAAACACCCTCAAACCATTCCAAAACCTCCTGAGATCCCACCAAACACCCTCAAACCATCCCAAAACCTCCTGAGATCCCACCAAACACCCTCAAACCATCCCAAAACCTCCTGAGATCCCACCAAAACTCCTTCTGATCCCACCAAAGCTCCTCAAACCAACTCAAAACCTCTTTAGATACCACCAAAACCCACTCAGATCATCCCAAAGATCTTCAAACCACCCCAAACCCCCTCACACCATCCCAAAACCTCCTTAGATCCCACTAAAACCCCCCAAACCACCCCAAAACCCCCTTGAACCATCCCAAAACCCCCTCAGATCCCACCAAAGCCCCCTCAAACCACCCAAAAGTCTCCTTAGATCCCACTGAACCCCCCCCCCCAAACCAACCCAAAACCCCCTCAAAACCACCCCAAAACTCCTGAGATACCACCAAAGCTCCTCAAACCGCCCCAAACCCCACTCAAACCACCCCAAACCCCCCTCAAAACCACCCCAAACCCTTCACACCATCCCCAAAACCCCCCTCAAACCACCCCAAACCCTTCACACCATCTCCAAAACCCCTCAAACCACCCCAAACCCCCCTCAAAACCACCCCAAACCCTTCACACCATCCCCAAAACCCCTCAAACCACCCCAAACCCTTCACACCATCTCCAAAACCCCTCAAACCACCCCAAACGCCCCTCAAAACCACCCCAAACCCTTCACACCATCCCCAAAACCCCTCAAAACCACCCAAAACCCCCCTCAAACCACCCCAAACCCCCCTCAAAACCACCCCAAACCCTTCACACCATCCCCAAAACCCCTCGAACCACCCCAAACCCTTCACACCATCCCCAAAACCCCTCAAAACCACCCCAAACCCCCCTCAAACCACCCCAAACCCCCCTCAAAACCACCCCAAACCCCTTCACACCATCTCCAAAACCCCTCAAACCACCCCAAACCCCCCTCAAAACCACCCCAAACCCCTTCACAGCATCCCCAAAACCCCTCAAAACCACCCCAAACCCTTCACAGCATCCCCAAACCCCCCTCAAACCACCCCAAACCCCCCTCAAAACCACCCCAAACCCCTTCACACCATCTCCAAAACCCCTCAAACCACCCCAAACCCCCCTCAAAACCACCCCAAACCCCTTCACAGCATCCCCAAAACCCCTCAAAACCACCCCAAACCCTTCACAGCATCCCCAAAACCCCTCAAAACCACCCAAAACCCCCCTCAAACCACCCCAAACCCTTCACACCATCCCCAAAACCCCTCAAAACCACCCAAAACCCCCCTCAAAACCACCCCAAACCCTTCACAGCATCCCCAAAACCCCTCGAACCACCCCAAACCCCTTCACACCATCCCCAAAACCCCTCAAAACCACCCCAAACGCCCCTCAAAACCACCCCAAACCCCCCTCAAACCACCCCAAACCCCCCTCGAACCACCCCAAACCCCCCTCAAACCACCCCAAACCCCCTCTCCACGTCCCCAGACCCCACCTTGGTGTCCCCGGGCGAGATGTGTTTGTAGGGCCCGCTGTCCTCGTCGTCGGGGTGCGTGCTGTGCGTGCGGATGCAGTTGATGTGCCCGGGGATGATGAGGGAGAAGATTTGTTTCCCTGTCCACAGGGGTCGTGGTTTTAGGATGGCTGGCTGGGGAACTTTGCCGTCCCACGTGGACAGGAACATCAGCAGGTTCATCACCTCGCCCTGAGGGACACCCCAAAAATATCCTAAAAGTGTTCGGTAATTGAGAGAAACCCACAGAGATCCCAAAAAACACCCAAAAACTGTTAGCAGGTGAGAAAATCCCATAGGGATCCCAAAAGCATCCCAAAACCATTATCAGGTGAAAAAAAATCCCATAGGGATCTCAAAATATCTCCTAAAGTGTCAGTAATTGAAAAAATCCCATAGAGATCTCAAAAACATCCCAAAAACACCCAAAAAATGTCAGAATTCGAGAGAATCCCAGAGAGATCCGAAATTATCCCAAAATATCCCAAAAACACCCCAAAAATGTCAGAATTTGAGAGAATCCCAGAGAGATCTGAAATTATCCCAAAATATCCCAAAATACCCCAAAAATGTCAGAATTCGAGAGAATCCCAGAGAGATCTGAAATTATCCCAAAATATCCCAAAATACCCCAAAAATGTCAGAATTCGAGAGAATCTCAGAGAGATCCGAAATTATCCCAAAATATCCCAAAATACCCCAAAAATGTCAGAATTCGAGAGAATCCCAGAGAGATCCGAAATTATCCCAAAATATCCCAAAAACACCCCAAAAATGTCAGAATTTGAGAGAATCCCAGAGAGATCTGAAATTATCCCAAAATATCCCAAAATACCCCAAAAATGTCAGAATTCGAGAGAATCCCAGAGAGATCTGAAATTATCCCAAAATATCCCAAAATACCCCAAAAATGTCAGAATTCGAGAGAATCTCAGAGAGATCCGAAATTATCCCAAAATATCCCAAAATACCCCAAAAATGTCAGAATTCGAGAGAATCCCAGAGAGATCCGAAATTATCCCAAAACACCCCCAAAATACCCCAAAAATGTCAGAATTCGAGAGAATCCCAGAGAGATCCAAAATTATCCCAAAATATCCCAAAAACACCCCAAAAATGTCAGAATTCGAGGGAATCCCAGAGAGATCCAAAATTATCCCAAAATACCCCAAAAACACCCCAAAAATGTCAGAATTCGAGGGAATCCCAGAGAGATCTGAAATTATCCCAAAATATCCCAAAAACACCCCAAAAATGTCAGAATGCGAGAGAATCCCAGAGAGATCCGAAATTATCCCAAAACACCCCCAAAATACCCCAAAAATGTCAGAATTCGAGAGAATCCCAGAGAGATCCAAAATTATCCCAAAATATCCCAAAAACACCCCAAAAATGTCAGAATTCGAGGGAATCCCAGAGAGATCCAAAATTATCCCAAAATACCCCAAAAACACCCCAAAAATGTCAGAATTCGAGGGAATCCCAGAGAGATCTGAAATTATCCCAAAATATCCCAAAAACACCCCAAAAATGTCAGAATGCGAGAGAATCCCAGAGAGATCCAAAATTATCCCAAAATATCCCAAAAACACCCCAAAAATGTCAGAATTCGAGAGAATCCCAGAGAGATCCGAAATTATCCCAAAATATCCCAAAAACACCCCAAAAATGTCAGAATTCGAGGGAATCCCAGAGAGATCCAAAATTATCCCAAAATACCCCAAAAACACCCCAAAAATGTCAGAATTCGAGGGAATCCCAGAGAGATCTGAGATTATCCCAAAATATCCCAAAAACACCCCAAAAATGTCAGAATTCGAGGGAATCCCAGAGAGATCTGAAATTATCCCAAAATATCCCAAAAACACCCCAAAAATGTCAGAATTCGAGAGAATCCCAGAGAGATCTGAAATTATCCCAAAATATCCCAAAATACCCCAAAAATGTCAGAATTCGAGAGAATCTCAGAGAGATCCGAAATTATCCCAAAATATCCCAAAATACCCCAAAAATGTCAGAATGCGAGAGAATCCCAGAGAGATCCAAAATTATCCCAAAATATCCCAAAAACACCCCAAAAATGTCAGAATTCGAGGGAATCCCAGAGAGATCCAAAATTATCCCAAAATACCCCAAAAACACCCCAAAAATGTCAGAATTCGAGGGAATCCCAGAGAGATCTGAAATTATCCCAAAATATCCCAAAAACACCCCAAAAATGTCAGAATTCGAGGGAATCCCAGAGAGATCTGAAATTATCCCAAAATATCCCAAAAACACCCCAAAAATGTCAGAATTCGAGGGAATCCCAGAGAGATCTGAAATTATCCCAAAATATCCCAAAAACACCCCAAAAATGTCAGAATTCGAGAGAATCCCAGAGAGATCCGAAATTATCCCAAAACACCCCCAAAATACCCCAAAAATGTCAGAATTCGAGAGAATCCCAGAGAGATCCGAAATTATCCCAAAACACCCGAAAAACACCGCAAAAATATCATAATTTGAGAGAATCCCAGAGAGATCTGAAATTATCCCAAAACATCCCAAAAAAACCCCAAAAATGCCTCAAAATTTCAGAAATTGAGAAAATCCCATATGGGTCCCAAAAACACCCCGAAAGTGTCAGAAATTGAGAAAATCCCATAGAAATCCCAAAAGGCCCCAAAAACATCCCAAAGTACCCCAAAAATGTCCTTAAAGTGTCAGAAATTGAGAAAATCCCACAGAGATCCCGAAATGTCCTAAAAATGTCCCAAAGTGTCCTGTCCTAATCCCCACGGGAGACACTTGCCCTAAAACCCCTAAAACCACCCCAAAACCGACCCTAAATCACCTCTAATCACCCCAAAACCACCCTAAATCATCCCAAATCACCCCAAAATGACCCTAAACACCCCAAAATTCCCCAAAGTTCCACCCAGGATGGTTCCCCTTGAGGAAGACGTCGCTCTTGGAGAACTCAACCCAATCCCAAACACCGGCCCTAAAACCCCCCCAGTCACCCCAAAACCACCCCAAATCCATCTCACATCATCCCAAATCACCCCAAAACCACCCTAAACACCCCAAAACCACCCTAAACACCCCAAAATGCCCCCTTTAAGGACCGACCTTCTTGAGGAAGACGTCGCTCTTGGAGAACTCAACCCAACCCCAAACACCGGCCCTAAACCCCCCCCAGTCACCCCAAAACCACCCCAAATCCATCTCACATCATCCCAAATCACCCCAAAACCACCCTAAACACCCCAAAATGCCCCCTTTAAGGACCGACCTTCTTGAGGAAGACGTCGCTCTTGGAGAACTCAACCCAATCCCAAACACCGGCCCTAAAACCCCCCCAGTCACCCCAAAACCACCCCAAATCCATCTCACATCATCCCAAATCATCCCAAAACCACCCTAAACACCCCAAAACCACCCTAAACACCCCAAAATGCCCCCTTTAAGGACCGACCTTCTTGAGGAAGACGTCACTCTTGGAGAACTCAACCCAACCCCAAACACCGGCCCTAAAACCCCCCCAGTCACCCCAAAACCACCCCAAATCCATCTCACATCATCCCAAATCACCCCAAAACCACCCTAAACACCCCAAAACCACCCTGAACACCCCAAAATGCCCCCTTTAAGGACCGACCTTCTTGAGGAAGACGTCGCTCTTGGAGAACTCAACCCAACCCCAAACACCGGCCCTAAAACCCCTCCAATCACCCCAAAACCTCCCGAAACTCAACCCAAAACCACCCCAAACTCACCTCCAATGACCCCAACCTGACCCTAAATCACCTCCAATCATCCCAAAATCCCCCAAATTCCTCTTTCTGGGGACGGACCCTCTCGAGGAAGACGTCCCTCTTGGTGAACTTGCGCACGGCCGTCAGCGTGTCCTGCACGATGCCCATGACGGGCCGGTTGCTCTGGGGGGTGACGATCATCCGGGGCACCATGGCCAACTCCTGGATCTCCGCACGCGTCTCCAGCGACTGAGGAAGGTGAAGATTCATCTCGTCGCCGTCGAAATCGGCGTTGTAGGGCGTGGTGACACTGTGGGGACATCGGGGACATTTGGGGACATTTGGGACATTGGGGTGTCAGGGGCATTGGGGACATTTGGGGGCATTGGGGACATTTGGGGGGATTGGGGACATTTGGGGCAGGTTCATCTCGTCGCCGTCGAAATCGGCGTTGTAGGGCGTGGTGACACTGTGGGGACATCGGGGACATTTGGGACATTGGGGTGTCAGGGGCATTGGGGACATTTGGGGGGATTGGGGACATTTGGGACATTGGGGTGTCAGGGGCATTGGGGACATTTGGGGGGATTGGGGACATTTGGGGGGATTGGGGACATTTGGGACATTGGGGTGTCAGGGGCATTGGGGACATTTGGGGACATTGGGGACATTTGGGGGCATTGGGGACATTTGGGGCAGGTTCATCTCGTCGCCGTCGAAATCGGCGTTGTAGGGCGTGGTGACACTGTGGGGACATCGGGGACATTTGGGGACATTTGGGGGGATTGGGGACATTTGGGGGGATTGGGGACATTTGGGGGGATTGGGGACATTTGGGACATTGGGGTGTCAGGGGCATTGGGGACATTTGGGGACATTGGGGACATTTGGGGGCATTGGGGACATTTGGGGCAGGTTCATCTCGTCGCCGTCGAAATCGGCGTTGTAGGGCGTGGTGACACTGTGGGGACATCAGGGACATTTGGGGAAATTGTGGGGACATTTGGGACATTTGGGGATATTGGGAACATTGGGGACATTTGGGGATATTGGGGACATTTGGGGGGATTGGCGACATTGGGGACATTTGGGGATATTGGGGACATTTGGGGACATTTGGGGATATTGGAGTCATTGGGGTGACACGGACATCGGGGACATTGGGAACGCTTTGGGGACATTGGGGACACTTCGGGAACGTTGGGGACATTTGGGGCAGGTTCATCTTGTCGCCGTCGAAATCGGCGTTGTAGGGCGTGGTGACACTGTGGGGACATCGGGGACATTTGGGGGGATTGGGGACATTTGGGACATTTGGGGATATTGGGAACATTGGGGACATTTGGGGATATTGGGGACATTTGGGGATATTGGGGACATTTGGGGACATTTGGGGATATTGGGGACATTTGGGGATATTGGAGTCATTGGGGTGACACGGACATCGGGGACATTGGGAACGCTTTGGGGACATTGGGGACACTTCGGGAACGTTGGGGACATTTGGGGCAGGTTCATCTCGTCGCCGTCGAAATCGGCATTGTAGGGCGTGGTGACGCTGTGGGGACATCGGGGACATTTGGGGGGATTGGGGACATTTTGGGCCACTGGGGATATTGGGGACGTTGTGGGGACACTGTGGGGACATTTGGGACATTTGGGGATATTGGGAACATTGGGGACATTTGGGGATATTGGGGACATTTGGGGGAATTGGGGACACTGGGGACAATTTGGGGACATTGGGGACACTGTGGGGACATTGAAGGGATTGGGGACATTGGGAAAGTTTGGGGTATCGGGACATTGGGGACATTTGGGACACTTTGGGGACATTTGGGGACATTTGAGGTGTCAGGGACATTGGGGACATTTGGGACACTTTGGGGACATTTGGGGACATTTGAGGTGTCAGGGACATTGGGGACATTTGGGACACTTTGGGGACATTTGGGGACATTTGGGGTGTCAAGGACATTGAGGACATTTGGGACACTTTGGGGACATTTGGGGTGTCAGGGACATTGAGGACATTTGGGACATCGGGGACACTTTGGGACATTGGGGGATGTTTGGGGTACCGGAGACACGGGGACACATTTTGGAATAAATTTTGGGATAAATTTTGGGGTTTTTTTACCTCGAATTCACCCCTAACATGGAACATGATTTAGAATTAATTACGGAATAAATTTTGGGATAAATTTTGGGATTTTTTTTTACCTCAAATTGAGCCTGAACGTGGACCAGGGCAGGATCCTGACCCTGTGGCCCATCATGGACATCTTGTGCAACGTCGGCTGCCGGTTGAAGATCACGATGTCCCCGTCGCACATGTGACGTTCCACCTGTCCCACCCCACCCCAAAAAAAAAAAAAAACCCAAATAATTCAAGGGGACACCCCAAAACCAAAGCGCATCCCAAAAACAAAGCACGCAGCAAAAATTATTTTTTTTTTTTGGTTTTTTTTTTTCCTTCTTCTTCTTCTTCTCCCACGAAAAAACGGGGTCGGAAAAAGGAAAATGAGAAATTTGGGGTTAAATTTATTCGCGGGTGAGGGTGAAGGGGAAAATTTAGGATTGAACCCCAAAATTTTTAGAGGTTTGGGTGTGAAATTAAAAGTAGAAACCCACATTTGGGAAGCCCAAAATGTGGGATTGAGCCCCAAATTCAGAGGTGTGGGCACCAAAATCAGGGATTGAAGCCCAAAAAAAAGGAATTGAGATCAAAATTCAGAGATCTGAACCCCAAAATCAGGGATTGTTCCCAAAATCCAAAGCTCTGAACCCCAAAATCAGGATTTGAACCCCAAATCCAGAGCTCTGAACCCCAAAATCAGGATTTGAACCCCAAAAATCAGGATTTGTTCCCAAAATTACAGAACTCTGAACCCCAAAATCAGGATTTGAACCCCAAAATCCAGAGCTCTGAACCCCAAAATCAGGATTTGAACCCCAAATCCTGAACTCTGAACCCCAAAATCAGGATTTGAACCCCAAAATCCAAAGCTCTGAACCCCAAAATCAGGATTTGAACCCCAAATCCTGAACTCTGAACCCCAAAATCAGGATTTGAACCCCAAAAATCAGGATTTGTTCCCAAAATTACAGAACTCTGAACCCCAAAATCAGGATTTGAACCCCAAAATCCAGAGCTGTGAACCCCAAAATCAGGATTTGAACTCCAATGTCTGGTTGGATTTTGGGATTTTTGGGGTCCCTGGGCAGATTTTGGGATTTTTTTTGGGCGTCTCAGTAGATTTTGGGGTTTTTTGGGTTGCCTGGTTGGATTTTGGGATTTTATGGGATCCCCAATTGGATTTTGGGGTTTTTGGGGCGCCCAGGTGGATTTTGGGATTTTTTTGGGATACCTGGTTATAGATTCTGGTGCGCCCAGGTGGATTTTGGGGATTTTGGTATCCCCAAGTTGATTTTGGGATTTTCTGGGGTCATTGGCTGGATTTTGGGTTTTTTGGGGATTTTTAGGGCGCCCGGTTGGATTTTGGGGTTTTTGGGGGCACCCAGTTGGATTTTGGGGTTTTTGGTGCACCCGGTTGGATTTTGGGATTTTTGAGATCATTGGTTGGATTTTGGGATTTTTGGTGCGCCCGGTTGGATTTTGGGATTTTTGGGATCATTGGCTGGATTTTGGGGTTTTTGGTGCGCCCGGTTGGATTTTGGGATTTTTAGGATCATTGGTTGGATTTTGGGTTTTTTGGGATTTTTTGGGGCGCCCGGTTGGATTTTGGGATTTTTGGGATCATTGGTTGGATTTTGGGTTTTTTGGTGCGCCCGGTTGGATTTTGGGATTTTTGGGATCATTGGTTGGATTTTGGGTTTTTTGGTGCGCCCGGTTGGATTTTGGGATTTTTGGGATCATTGGTTGGATTTTGGGTTTTTTGGTGCGCCCGGTTGGATTTTGGGGTTTTTGGGATCATTGGTTGGATTTTGGGTTTTTTGGTGCGCCCGGTTGGATTTTGGGATTTTTGAGATCATTGGTTGGATTTTGGGTTTTTTGGTGCGCCCGGTTGGATTTTGGGAATTTTGGGATCATTGGTTGGATTTTGGGTTTTTTTGGTGCGCCCGGTTGGATTTTGGGATTTTTGGGATCATTGGCTGGATTTTGGGGTTTTTGGTGCGCCCGGTTGGATTTTGGGATTTTTGAGATCATTGGTTGGATTTTGGGTTTTTTGGTGCGCCCGGTTGGATTTTGGGAATTTTGGGATCATTGGCTGGATTTTGGGATTTTTGGTGCGCCCGGTTGGATTTTGGGATTTTTGGGATCATTGGCTGGATTTTGGGGTTTTTGGTGTGCCCGGTTGGATTTTGGGATTTTTAGGATCATTGGTTGGATTTTGGGTTTTTTGGGATTTTTTGGGGCGCCCGGTTGGATTTTGGGGTTTTTGGGGTCATTGGTTGGATTTTGGGATTTTTGGTGCGCCTGGTTGGATTTTGGGGTTTTTGGGATCATTGGCTGGATTTTGGGGTTTTTGGCGCGCCCGGTTGGATTTTGGGGTTTTTGGGATCATTGGTTGGATTTTGGGTTTTTTGGGGATTTTTAGGGCGCCTGGTTGGATTTTGGGGTTTTTGGGGGCACCCAGTTGGATTTTGGGGTTTTTGGTGCACCCGGTTGGATTTTGGGGTTTTTGGGATCATTGGTTGTATTTTGGGTTTTTTGGTGCGCCCGGTTGGATTTTGGGATTTTTGGGATCATTGGCTGGATTTTGGGGTTTTTGGCGCGCCCGGTTGGATTTTGGGGTTTTTGGGATCATTGGTTGGATTTTGGGTTTTTTGGGGATTTTTAGGGCGCCTGGTTGGATTTTGGGGTTTTTGGGGGCACCCAGTTGGATTTTGGGGTTTTTGGTGCACCCGGTTGGATTTTGGGGTTTTTGGGATCATTGGCTGGATTTTGGGTTTTTTGGTGCGCCCGGTTGGATTTTGGGATTTTTGGGATCATTGGCTGGATTTTGGGTTTTTTGGGTTTTTTGGTGCGCCCGGTTGGATTTTGGGATCTTTGGGATCATTGGCTGGATTTTGGGTTTTTTTGGTGCGCCCGGTTGGATTTTGGGATCTTTGGGATCATTGGCTGGATTTTGGGTTTTTTGGTGCGCCCGGTTGGATTTTGGGGTTTTTGGGGGCGCCCGGTTGGATTTTGGGGGTTTTTTTGGGATTTTTGGGGTGCCGACCTTGTAGCCAATCTGCAGGTGGAGGTCGCTGGGTTTGGGGTGGAAGCGGAGGTCGATCCTGTCCCCGTTGTCCCTGATGATGTATTTGGCTCCTGGGTATTGGCTGTTCCCTCGACGAACCAATTCCTGCAACCTGTGGGGTTGTTTTGGTTTTTTTTTTTTGGGGTGAGTTTAAGGGATTTTGGGGTTTGGGGAGGGAGATTGTTGATTTTAGAGTCACGGGGAGAAAATGAAGGGTGGTTAAATCAGGTCAAAATTCCCATAGATCACCTGTAAACCACAGAAATCCCACAGAAATCCCATATAAATCCCATATAAATCCTCATCAAATCCTTATAAATTCATTATAAATCCCCCATGATTCCTCAGTAATTCCCCCATAAATCTCCTACAAATCGTCCATAAATCACCTACAAACCCCATAATCCCCTATAAACCCCATAAATCTCCTATAAATTCCCATAAATCCCCAACAAACCCCATAAATCCATGACAAACCCCACAAATCCCCTACAAACCTCCATAAATCCATTACAAATCCTCTACAAACCCCATAAATACCCCATAAACCCGACAAATCTCCTATAAATCACCTACAAACCCCACAAATCCCCTACAAACCCCATATCCATTACAAATCCCCTACAAACCCCACAAATCCCATGCAAATCCCCTACAAGCCTCATAAATCCCCCATAAACCACACAAATCCATTAAAAATCTCCTACAAACCCCATAAATCCATTACAAATCCCCTACAAACCCCATAAATCCCCTACAAACCCCATAAATCCATTACAAATCCCCTACAAACCCCATAAATCCCCTACAAACCCCATAAATCCATTACAAATCCCCTACAAACCCCACAAATCCCATATAAATCCCCAATAAACCCCATAAATCCCCCATAAACCACACAAATCCATTATAAATCTCCTACAAACCCCATAAATCCATTACAAATCCCCTACAAACCCCACAAATCCCCTATTAACCACACAAATCCATTACAAATCCCCTACAAACCCCATAAATCCATTACAAATCCCCTACAAACCCCATAAATCCCCTACAAACCCCATAAACCCATTACAAATCCCCTACAAACCCCACAAATCCCCTACAAACCCCATAAATCCATTACAAATCCCCTACAAACCCCATAAATCCCCTACAAACTACACAAATCCATTATAAATCTCCTACAAACCCCATAAATCCATTACAAATCCCCTACAAACCCCATAAATCCATTACAAATCCCCTACAAACCCCATAAATCCCCTATTAAACCCCATAAATCCATTACAAATCCCCTACAAACCCCACAAATCCCCTACAAACCCCACAAATCCCCTACAAACCCCCACCTGTCGATGTTGAAGGGGGTGACAATCTCAGCGAAGGTCATGTTGGCGGCGATGGATCGAGGAACCCCCACCCCAAACACCCAAAATCCTCCCACAAATCCCCTACAAACCCCATAAATCCACTACAAACCCCATAACTCCATTACAAATCCCCTACAAACCCTACAAATCCCCTACAAACCCCATAAATCCATTACAAATCCCCTACAAACCCCATAAATCCATTACAAATCCCCTACAAACCCCCACAAATCCCCCAGAAACCCCCACCTGTCGATGTTGAAGGGGGTGACAATCTCAGCGAAGGTCATGTTGGCGGCGATGGATCGAGGAACCCCCACCCCAAACACCCAAAATCCTCCCACAAATCCCCTACAAACCCCATAAATCCATTACAAATCCCCTACAAACCCCATAAATCCCCTACAAACCCCACAAATCCATTACAAATCCCCTACAAACCCCATAAATCCCCTACAAACCCCACAAATCCATTACAAATCCCCTACAAACCCCCACAAATCCCCCAGAAACCCCCACCTGTCGATGTTGAAGGGGGTGACAATCTCAGCGAAGGTCATGTTGGCGGCGATGGATCGAGGAACCCCCACCTGGTCGATGGCCAGGTTGGGGTCGGGGGTGATGACCGTGCGCGCGCTGAAGTCCACGCGCTTCCCCATGAGGTTCCCCCGAACTCTGCCCTCCTTCCCCTTCAGCCGCTGCTTCAGGGATTTTAGGGGACGCCCCGATTTCTGCATGGCCTGGGGGATGGAGGAATTGGGGGGGTTAAGAAGGGGTTTGACACCCCCACCCCCCCAAAAAAAAAATCCCATTAATTTAGGATGCACCAGAGGATGTAAATCCATCACTTTAGATGTGTCATTGGGGATTTTTGGGGGGTTTGGGGAGGGATTTGGGAGAGTAAAACACATTTGGGGAATCCCATAAATTTTGTATGGATTTGGGATGGAGGAACTGGGGGGGTTAAGAAGGGGTTTGACACCCCCACCCCAAAAAAAAAAATCCCATTGATTTAGGATGCACCAGAGGATGTAAATCAGAAACTCTGGGTTTTTGGGGGATTTGGGAGAGAAAAACACATTTGGGGAATCCCATAAATTTTGTATGGATTTGGGATGGAGGAATTGGGGGGGTTAAGAAGGGTTTGACACCCCCACCCCAAAAAAAATCCCATTGATTTAGGATGCACCAGACGATGTAAATCCATCACTTTAGATGTGTCATTGGGGATTTTTGGGGGGTTTGGGGAGGGATTTGGGAGAGTAAAACACATTTGGGGGGATCCCATAAATTTTGTATGGATTTGGGATGGAGGAATTGGGGGGGTTTAAGAAGGGGTTTGACACTCCCACCCCAAAAAAAAAAACAAAACAAAAAAAAAATCCCATTAATTTAGGATGCACCAGAGGATGTAAATCAGAAACTCTGAGTTTTTGGGGGATTTGGGAGAGTAAAACACATTTGGGGAATCCCATAAATTTTGTATGGATTTGGGATGGAGGAATTCGGGGGATTAAGAAGGGTTTGACACCCCCACCCCCCCAAAAAAAAAATCCCATTAATTTAGGATGCACCAGAGGATGTAAATCCATCACTTTAGATGTGTCATTGGGGATTTTTGGGGGGTTTGGGGAGGGATTTGGGAGAGTAAAACACATTTGGGGAATCCCATAAATTTTGTATGGATTTGGGATGGAGGAACTGGGGGGGTTAAGAAGGGGTTTGACACCCCCACCCCAAAAAAAAAAATCCCATTGATTTAGGATGCACCAGAGGATGTAAATCAGAAACTCTGGGTTTTTGTGGGATTTGGGAGAGTAAAACACATTTGGGGAATCCCATAAATTTTGTATGGATTTGGGATGGAGGAATTGGGGGGGTTAAGAAGGGTTTGACACCCACCCCCCCCAAAAAAAATCCCATTGATTTAGGATGCACCAGAGGATGTAAATCAGAAACTCTGGGTTTTTGGGGGATTTGGGAGAGAAAAACACATTTGGGGAATCCCATAAATTCTGTATGGATTTGGGATGGAGGAACTGGGGGGATTAAGAAGGGTTTGACACCCCCACCCCAAAAAAAATCCCATTAATTTAGGATGCACCAGAGGATGTAAATCCATCACTTTAGATGTGTCATTGGGGATTTTTGGGGGGTTTGGGGAGGGATTTGGGAGAGTAAAACACATTTGGGGAATCCCATAAATTTTGTATGGATTTGGGATGGAGGAACTGGGGGGGTTAAGAAGGGGTTTGACACCCCCACCCCAAAAAAAAAAATCCCATTGATTTAGGATGCACCAGAGGATGTAAATCAGAAACTCTGGGTTTTTGGGGGATTTGGGAGAGAAAAACACATTTGGGGAATCCCATAAATTTTGTATGGATTTGGGATGGAGGAATTGGGGGGGTTAAGAAGGGTTTGACACCCACCCCCCCAAAAAAAATCCCATTGATTTAGGATGCACCAGAGGATGTAAATCAGAAACTCTGGGTTTTTGTGGGATTTGGGAGAGAAAAACACATTTGGGGAATCCCATAAATTTTGTATGGATTTGGGATGGAGGAATTGGGGGGGTTAAGAAGGGTTTGACACCCCCACCCCCCCAAAAAAAAAATCCCACTAATTTAGGATGCACCAGAGGATGTAAATCAGAAACTCTGGGTTTTTGGGGGATTTGGGAGAGTAAAACACATTTGGGGGATCCCATAAATTCTGTGTGGCTTTGGGATGGAGGAATTCGGGGGATTAAGAAGGGTTTGACACCCCCACCCCCCCAAAAAAAAAATCCCATTGATTTAAGATGCACCAGAGGATGTAAATCAGAAACTCTGGGTTTTTGGGGGATTTGGGAGAGAAAAACATATTTTGGGGAATCCCATAAATTTTGTATGGATTTGGGATGGAGGAATTGGGGGGTTAGGATGGGGGTTGACACCCCCAAAAAAAATCCCCAAAAATTCAGGATGTTCTGGGGGATGTAAATGAATCCTTTCAGGAATGTCCTTGGCTGCTGTTGAGATTTTGGGGGGCTCAAGGGATTCCCAAGCTCTGTCCCAACTTGTCTCCTTTCTGTGACCCCCAAAAACATCTCTGTGACCTCCCAAAATCCTCCTGTGACCCCCAAAATCCTTCTGTGACCTCCCAAAATCCTTCTGTGACCCCCAAAACCTCTCTGTGACCCCCCAAAATCCTTCTGTTATCCCCCCAAAATCCTTCTGCGGCCTCCCAAAATCCTTCTGTGACCCCCCAAAAACCTCTCTGTGACCCCCCAAAATCCTTCTGTTATCCCCCCAAAATCCTTCTGCGGCCTCCCAAAATCCTTCTGTGACCCCCAAAACCTCTCTGTGACTCCCCAAAATCCTTCAGTGATCTCCCCAAAACCTCTCTGTGACCCCCCAAAATCCTTCTGTGACCCCCCCAAAACCTCTCCCTCACCCTGGGCAAGTCATTGCCCACCACGGTAGCCACATGAAACTGCAGCAGCTTTTCCTCCATGGCTTTGACACGGGGCCACCACATTGGCCTGTGACCCCCAAAACCTCTCTGTGACCCCCAAAACCTCTCTGTGACCCCCAAAACCTCTCTGTGACCCCAAAAACCTCTCTGTGACCCCCCAAAAATCCTTCCCCATACCCTGGGCAAGCCGGGCAACTCGTTGTCCACCATGGTGGCCACGTGGAACTGCAGGAGCTTGACGTCATCGAGTTTGACACGGGGCCACCACCTTGGCCTGTGACCCCCAAAATCCTTCTGTGTCACCCCAAAACCTCTCTGTGACCCCCCAAAAACCTCTCTGTGACCCCCCCAAAACCTCTCTGTGACCCCAAAAATCCTTCCCCATACCCTGGGCAAGCTGGGCAAGTCATTGCCCACCACGGTGGCCACATGAAACTGCAGCAGCTTTTCCTCCATGGCTTTGACACGGGGCCACCACATTGGCCTGTGACCCCCAAAATCCTTCTGTGACCCCCAAAACCTCTCTGTGACCCCAAAAACCTCTCTGTGACCCCCAAAAATCCTTCCCCATACCCTGGGCAAGCCGGGCAACTCGTTGTCCACCATGGTGGCCACGTGGAACTGCAGGAGCTTGACGTCATCGAGTTTGACACGGGGCCACCACCTTGGCCTGTGACCCCCAAAATCCTTCTGTGTCACCCCAAAACCTCTCTGTGACCCCCCAAAATCCTTCTGTGACCCCCCCAAAACCTCTCTGTGACCCCAAAAATCCTTCCCCATACCCTGGGCAAGCCGGGCAAGTCATTGCCCACCACGGTGGCCACATGAAACTGCAGCAGCTTTTCCTCCATGGCTTTGACACGGGGCCACCACATTGGCCTGTGACCCCCAAAATCCTTCTGTGACCCCCAAAACCTCTCTGTGACCCCAAAAACCTCTCTGTGACCCCCAAAAATCCTTCCCCATACCCTGGGCAAGCCGGGCAACTCGTTGTCCACCATGGTAGCCACATAAAACTGCAGCAGCTTTTCCTCCGTGGCTTTGACACGGGGCCACCACATTGGCCTGTGTCACCCCAAAACCTCTCTGTGACCCCCAAAATCCTTCTGTGACCCCCCCAAAACCTCTCTGTGACCCCAAAAATCCTTCCCCATACCCTGGGCAAGCTGGGCAAGTCATTGCCCACCACGGTAGCCACATGAAACTGCAGCAGCTTTTCCTCCATGGCTTTGACACGGGGCCACCACATTGGCCTGTGTCACCCTCAAACCTCTCTGTGACCCCAAAAACCTCTCTGTGACCCCCAAAACCTCTCTGTGACCCCCCAAAAATCCTTCCCCATACCCTGGGCAAGCCGGGCAAGTCATTGCCCACCACGGTAGCCACATAAAACTGCAGCAGCTTTTCCTCCGTGGCTTTGACACGGGGCCACCACCTTGGCCTGTGACCCCCAAAATCCTTCTGTGACCCCCAAAACCTCTCTGTGACCCCCAAAACCTCTCTGTGACCCCCAAAAATCCTTCCCCATACCCTGGGCAAGCCGGGCAACTCGTTGTCCACCATGGTGGCCACGTGGAACTGCAGGAGCTTGACGTCATCGAGTTTGACACGGGGCCACCACCTTGGCCTGTGACCCCCAAAATCCTTCTGTGTCACCCCAAAACCTCTCTGTGACCCCCCAAAATCCTTCTGTGACCCCCAAAACCTCTCTGTGACCCCCCAAAATCCTTCCCCATACCCTGGGCAAACTGGGCAAGTCATTGTCCACCATGGTAGCCACATAAAACTGCAGCAGCTTTTCCTCCGTGGCTTTGACACGGGGCCACCACATTGGCCTGTGTCACCCTCAAACCTCTCTGTGACCCCCCAAAACCTCTCTGTGACCCCCCAAAAATCCTTCCCCATACCCTGGGCAAGCCGGGCAACTCGTTGTCCACCATGGTGGCCACGTGGAACTGCAGGAGCTTGACGTCCTCGGCGATGACGTGAGCGGCCGCCCCGTTCTGCTCGTTACGTCTCAGCTGATTGTTGATCTTAACGATGTCGGCCAATTTGTGGGTCAGGTCATCCTGTGGACACCCCAAAAATTAGTGGGGTGGATTTTAAATTAATTAATTAATGGGGGTGGGGGGGGTGGGTGGGGATAAAGGGAGGGGGGAAGGTCAGATATGGGAAATGTTAAAGGGGTTTTTTTTTGGGGGTGGGGGTTGGAGATGGGGGGCAGGGGGTTAAGAAGTTGGGAGACCCCAAAAGGAATCAGGGATACCCCAAAAGGGACCAAGTGGTCTGCTGGTTGTGGGTAGAGCCTGGCACAGCCGTGGACAGGGGGGCACGGGCAGCACGGGGCCCAAACAGCCCAAAACATCACCCCAAAATACCTCAAAATGCACAGAAATCCCACAGTAAGAACCCCAAACCACCCCAAAATCCCACAGAATCACCACAAAATACCTCAAAACGCACAGAAATCCCACAGTAAGAACCCCAAACCACCCCAAAATCCAAAAAAATCACCCCAAAATACCTCAAAACGCACAGAAATCCCACAGTAAGAACCCCAAACCACCCCAAAATCCAAAAAAATCACCCCAAAATACCTCAAAACGCACAGAAATCCCACAGTAAGAACCCCAAACCACCCCAAAATCCAAAAAAATCACCCCAAAATACCTCAAAACGCACAGAAATCCCACAGTAAGAACCCCAAACCACCCCAAAATCCCACAGAATCACCCCAAAATACTTCAAAACGCACAGAAATCCCACAGTAAGAACCCCAAACCACCCCAAAATCCCACAGAATCACCACAAAATACCTCAAAACGCACAGAAATCCCACAGTAAGAACCCCAAACCACCCCAAAATCCAAAAAAATCACCCCAAAATACCTCAAAACGCACAGAAATCCCACAGTAAGAACCCCAAACCACCCCAAAATCCAAAAAAATCACCCCAAAATACCTCAAAACGCACAGAAATCCCACAGTAAGAACCCCAAACCACCCCAAAATCCCACAGAATCACCCCAAAATACCTCAAAACGCACAGAAATCCCACAGTAAGAACCCCAAACCACCCCAAAATCCCACAGAATCACCACAAAATACCTCAAAACGCACAGAAATCCCACAGTAAGAACCCCAAACCACCCCAAAATCCAAAAAAATCACCCCAAAATACCTCAAAACGCACAGAAATCCCACAGTAAGAACCCCAAACCACCCCAAAATCCAAAAAAATCACCCCAAAATACCTCAAAACGCACAGAAATCCCACAGTAAGAACCCCAAACCACCCCAAAATCCAAAAAAATCACCCCAAAATACCTCAAAACGCACAGAAATCCCACAGTAAGAACCCCAAACCACCCCAAAATCCCACAGAATCACCACAAAATACCTCAAAACGCACAGAAATCCCACAGTAAGAACCCCAAACCACCCCAAAATCCAAAAAAATCACCCCAAAATACCTCAAAACGCACAGAAATCCCACAGTAAGAACCCCAAACCACCCCAAAATCCAAAAAAATCACCCCAAAATACCTCAAAACGCACAGAAATCCCACAGTAAGAACCCCAAACCACCCCAAAATCCAAAAAAATCACCCCAAAATACCTCAAAACGCACAGAAATCCCACAGTAAGAACCCCAAACCACCCCAAAATCCCACAGAATCACCACAAAATACCTCAAAACGCACAGAAATCCCACAGTAAGAACCCCAAACCACCCCAAAATCCAAAAAAATCACCCCAAAATACCTCAAAACGCACAGAAATCCCACAGTAAGAACCCCAAACCACCCCAAAATCCAAAAAAATCACCCCAAAATACCTCAAAACGCACAGAAATCCCACAGTAAGAACCCCAAACCACCCCAAAATCCAAAAAAATCACCCCAAAATACCTCAAAACGCACAGAAATCCCACAGTAAGAACCCCAAACCACCCCAAAATCCAAAAAAATCACCCCAAAATACCTCAAAACGCACAGAAATCCCACAGTAAGAACCCCAAACCACCCCAAAATCCCACAGAATCACCCCAAAATACCTCAAAACGCACAGAAATCCCACAGTAAGAACCCCAAACCACCCCAAAATCCCACAGAATCACCACAAAATACCTCAAAACGCACAGAAATCCCACAGTAAGAACCCCAAACCACCCCAAAATCCAAAAAAATCACCCCAAAATACCTCAAAACGCACAGAAATCCCACAGTAAGAACCCCAAACCACCCCAAAATCCCACAGAATCACCACAAAATACCTCAAAACGCACAGAAATCCCACAGTAAGAACCCCAAACCACCCCAAAATCCAAAAAAATCACCCCAAAATACCTCAAAACGCACAGAAATCCCACAGTAAGAACCCCAAACCACCCCAAAATCCAAAAAAATCACCCCAAAATACCTCAAAACGCACAGAAATCCCACAGTAAGAACCCCAAACCACCCCAAAATCCAAAAAAATCACCCCAAAATACCTCAAAACGCACAGAAATCCCACAGTAAGAACCCCAAACCACCCCAAAATCCCACAGAATCACCACAAAATACCTCAAAACGCACAGAAATCCCACAGTAAGAACCCCAAACCACCCCAAAATCCAAAAAAATCACCCCAAAATACCTCAAAACGCACAGAAATCCCACAGTAAGAACCCCAAACCACCCCAAAATCCAAAAAAATCACCCCAAAATACCTCAAAACGCACAGAAATCCCACAGTAAGAACCCCAAACCACCCCAAAATCCAAAAAAATCACCCCAAAATACCTCAAAACGCACAGAAATCCCACAGTAAGAACCCCAAACCACCCCAAAATCCAAAAAAATCACCCCAAAATACCTCAAAACGCACAGAAATCCCACAGTAAGAACCCCAAACCACCCCAAAATCCAAAAAAATCACCCCAAAATACCTCAAAACGCACAGAAATCCCACAGTAAGAACCCCAAACCACCCCAAAATCCCACAGAATCACCCCAAAATACCTCAAAACGCACAGAAATCCCACAGTAAGAACCCCAAACCACCCCAAAATCCCACAGAATCACCACAAAATACCTCAAAACGCACAGAAATCCCACAGTAAGAACCCCAAACCACCCCAAAATCCAAAAAAATCACCCCAAAATACCTCAAAACGCACAGAAATCCCACAGTAAGAACCCCAAACCACCCCAAAATCCCACAGAATCACCCCAAAATACCTCAAAACGCACAGAAATCCCACAGTAAGAACCCCAAACCACCCCAAAATCCCACAGAATCACCACAAAATACCTCAAAACGCACAGAAATCCCACAGTAAGAACCCCAAACCACCCCAAAATCCAAAAAAATCACCCCAAAATACCTCAAAACGCACAGAAATCCCACAGTAAGAACCCCAAACCACCCCAAAATCCAAAAAAATCACCCCAAAATACCTCAAAACGCACAGAAATCCCACAGTAAGAACCCCAAACCACCCCAAAATCCCACAGAATCACCACAAAATACCTCAAAACGCACAGAAATCCCACAACGGGAACCCCAAACCACCCCAAAACCCCACAGAATCACCCCAAAATACCTCAAAATGCACAGAAATCCCACAATGGGAACCCCAAACCACCCCAAAAGCCCACAGAATCACCCCAAAACCCCACAGAATCACCCCAAAACCCCACAGAACCACCCCAAAACCACAGAGAATCACCCCAAACCCCACAGAACCACCCCAAAACCACCCCAAAACCCCACAGAACCACCCCAAAACCCCACAGAACCACCCCAAAACCCCACAGAATCACCCCAAAACCCCACAGAACCACCCCAAAACCCCACAGAACCCCACAGAACCACCCCAAAACCCCACAGAATCACCCCAAAACCCCACAGAACCACCCCAAAACCCCACCTGGTTCCGTGCTGACCCCTGCATGACCACGGCGGGCCGCACGGACAGGGGTGGCACGGGCAGCACCGTGCACACCAAACACCCCAAAACCACCCCAAAACCACCCCAAAACCCCACAGAACCACCCCAAAACCCCACAGAATCACCCCAAAACCCCACAGAACCACCCCAAAACCACAGAGAATCACCCCAAACCCCACAGAACCACCCCAAAACCCCACAGAACCACCCCAAAACCCCACAGAACCACCCCAAAACCACCCCAAAACCACCCCAAAACCCCACAGAATCACCCCAAAACCCCACAGAATCACCCCAAAACCCCACAGAACCACCCCAAAACCCCACCTGGTTCCGTGCTGACCCCTGCATGACCACGGCGGGCCGCACGGACAGGGGTGGCACGGGCAGCACCGTGCACACCATCCACTCGGGCCGGGCGAATTTGGGATCCATGCCCAGCACGAAGCACTCCTCGTCCGAGATGCGTTTGAAGATCTCGTGCACCCGCTCCGGGCTCAGCAGGATTTTCTTCTCCTGAGAATCCTCGTTCACGTGCTTCCACTCGGCGTAAAGCTCCAGGCCCGAGCGGCGGATGCGGGGCTGGTAACGGCCACAGCCACCGTGGCCCTGCCGAGAGGGGCAGGAACGGGGAACGGGGTTGGGAATGGGGGAAATGGGGTTGGGAATGGGGGAAATGGGGTTGGGAATGGGCAGTGGGAATGGGGGAAATGGGGCAGTGGGGTTGGGAATGGGGAGTGGGAATGGGGGAAATGGGGTTGGGAATGGGCAGTGGGAATGGGGGAAATGGGGTTGGGAATGGGGGAAATGGGGTTGGGAATGCGGAGTGGGAATGGGGGAAATGGGGTTGGGAATGGGGGAAATGGGGTTGGGAATGGGGGAAATGGGGTTGGGAATGGGGGAAATGGGGCAGTGGGGATGGGGGAAATGGGGTTGGGAATGGGGAGTGGGAATGGGGGAAATGGGGCAGTGGGGTTGGGGGAAATGGGGTTGGGAATGGGGAGTGGGAATAGGGGAAATGGGGTTGGGAATGGGCAGTGGGAATGGGGGAAATGGGGCAGTGGGGTTGGGGGAAATGGGGCAGTGGGGTTGGGAATGGGGAGTGGGATTGGGGGAAATGGGGTTGGGAATGGGGAGTGGGAATGGGGGAAATGGGGCAGTGGGGTTGGGGGAAATGGGGTTGGGAATGGGGAGTGGGAATGGGGGAAATGGGGCAGTGGGGTTGGGGGAAATGGGGGAGTGGGGTTGGGAATGGGGGAAATCAAGGAGTGGGGTTGGGATTAGGGGAGTGGGAATGGGGAGTGGGATTAGGGGAAATGGGGAGTGAGGTTGAGAATGGGGAAATTGGGCAGTGGGGTTAGGAACGGGGAAATTGGGGAAAATTTGGGGTGGGGTTGGGAATGGGGAAAGGAAATGGGGGAAAATGGGATTATTTGGGTAAAAATACGAATTTCGTGCCACAAACTCGAATTTTGGTGGCCACAAAAGGGGAACTTTTGGTAGCCACAAAGGGGGCATTTTTGGGGTGCCCACCTTCTCCTTGGTGAGGTCCTCGTCTCCCTCGGGCTGCTCCACCCCAAATTTGTGATCCATCTCCTCGCCCCCCTCGCAGATGTTCTTGCCCTTGCACAGGTCGTACACGTGGGTCAGCCTCTTCTTGGGCTGCCCCTTGGATTTGCCCAGGATGTCCTTGATTTTGGGGTTGTTCTGTTCCAAAACAAAACAAAACAAACAAACAAACAAACAAAAAAAAAAGATTAAAAAAAAAAAATCAAGCAAATTCGGGGTAAAGAAAAACGGCGTTTTGGGGGTGCAAAATGGCATTTTGAGGTCCAAAAAAATGTCAGTTTTGTCACATCCCTTCGATTTTGTCACTTTTTGGGTGTCCCCCAAATTTGTCGCCTGTTGGTGCACCCCAGTTTTGTCACCTCTTGGTGTCCCCACAACTTTGTCACCTCCCCTTGGCGTCCCCCAACTCTTTCACCTCTCCGTGTCCCAAATTTTGTCCCCCCCCCCCCCCCCCCGCCCAGATTTTGTCACCTCTCTGTGGTGTCCCCAACTTTGTCACCTCTTCCTGATGTCCCCCCACCCCCCACTTTGTCACCTCTTGGTATCCCCAAATTTTGTCCCCCCTCCACCAACTTTGTCACCTCCAACACCCCCAAAATTCCCCCAAACCCAAAAACCCCCCACCTTTAACACAAACCCCCACCCCTACAAATTTTGGTGGGGGGGAGGGGGGTGGGGTGTTTATTTTGGGGTTCCCCCCGATGGTTTTTTTTTGGGGGGGGGGGGGGTCTCACCGAGTCCACGAGAAGTTTGGAGCAGAAGAAGCAGACGCAGCGCAGGATTTTCATGGTTTTCCCCAAAAATCCCACGTGGAACACGGGCTTGGCCAGCTCGATGTGACCGAAGTGACCCGGGCACTCTGTCATGTTCCCTGAGGAACCCCCACCCCAAAAAATTATTTAAAAAAAAAAAAAAAAAAATAATTCCATTGGGGGACACCCCAAAATTCCATTGGAAGAAATCTCAAAAAAAAAAAAAAAAAAAAAAAATTCCATTGGAGAAAACGCCAAAAAATTCCATTGGGGGAAACCCCAAAAAAATTCAGTAGAGGGAAACGCCCAAAAAAATTCCACTGGGGGAAATTTAGGGGTTCAGGACCCTCCTTGTGGGGATTTGGGGGTTCAGGACCCTCCCGGTGAGAATTTGGGGGCTCAGGACCCTCTCTGTAAAGATTTAGGGGTTCAGGACCCTCCTTATAGGAATTTGGGGATTCAGGACCCTCCTTGTGGGGATTTGGGGATTCAGGACCCTCCTTGTGGGGATTTGGGGGGTCAGGACCCTCCTTGTGGGGATTTGGGGATTCAGGACCCTCCTTGTGGGGATTTGGGGGGTCAGGACCCTCTTTGTGGGGATTTGGGGGTTCAGGATCCTCCCGGTGAGAATTTGGGGGCTCAGGACCCTCTCTGTGAAGATTTAGGGGTTCAGGACCCTCCACGTGAAGATTTGGGGGTTCAGGACCCCCTCACAGGAGGAGTTTTTGGGGTACAAGACCCCTCCCCACCCCAAACTCACCAGCACAGGTCTGGCAGCGCCCTGTCCTCTCGATGACGCCCTGCCTGGGGTCCATGAGCCCCCCAAGTTTGGGACGTCCCCCCTCGGTGGTTTCGGGGTACTTGATGCCCCCCTCGGTCACTGACATCCGTTTCTGGGGGGGAAATGGGTAAACTGAGGCACGTGGAGACCCCCCCCTCCAAAAAGAAAAAAAAATTCATCCATAAGCCAACCCCCCAAAAAAATCCCTAAATGGGTGAGGGGATCCACAAGTCACTCCCCTTGGGTGATAACAAATGCTTCAGTCACCCCAAAATCCCACCTGGGCTTTGTGAATGATTTCCAGGGACCCCAAAATCCAACCTGAGTGACCCCCAGGAACCTCAAAATCCAACCCGAGTGACTCCCAGGGACCCCAAAATCCAACCCGAGTGATTCCCAGGGACCCCAAAATCTGACCTGGGCTTTGTGAATGACTTCCAGGGACCCCAAAATCCAACCCGAGTGATTCCCAGGGACCCCAAAATCCAACCTGAGTGATTCCCAGGGACCCCAAAATCTGACCTGGGCTTTGTGAATGACTTCCAGGGACCCCAAAATCCAACCTGAGTGATTCCCAGGGACCCCAAAATCTGACCTGAGTGATTCCCAGGGACCCAAAATCTGACCTAGGCTTTGTGAATGACTTCCAGGGACCCCAAAATCCAACCCGAGTGATTCCCAGGGACCTCAAAATCTGACCTGGGCTTTGTAAATGACTTCCAGGGACCCCAAAATCCAACCCGAGTGATTCCCAGGGACCCAAAACCTGACCTGGGCTTTGTGAACGACTTCCAAGAACCCCAAAATCTGACCTGAGTGACTCCCAGGAACCTCAAAATCTGACCTGGGCTTTGTGAACGACTCCCATGGACACCAAAATCTGACCTGAGCTTCCTGAGCGACTCCCAGAAACCCCAAAACCCAACGTGAGTGACTCCCAGGAACCCAAAATCTGACCTGAGTGACTCCCAGGGACCCCAAAATCTGACCTGAGTGACTCCCAGGGACCCCAATATGCAACTTCAGCTCCCTGAGTGACTCCCAGGGACCCCAAAACCCCTCCAGGATACCCCAAAGCTCATCCAGAGCTCCCCTAAAAACCTCCAGGCACCCCCAGATCTCCTTCACACCAGCCTAAATCTCTTCCAAGGCCCCCACAAACTGTTCCAGAGATCCAAAACCCCTTTCAGGACACCTCGAAACCTTCCTAGGCGCCCCAAAAAACCCTACCAAGGCACCCCAATGCTTTTCCCGAGACCCCCTGGGACCCCAAAACTCCTCCCGAGGCTCCCTGAGCTACTCCTATCGGATCCTCAGCCACTCTCGGACACCCCAACGCTCCTCCAGATGCTCCCCGTGTACCCCAAGATCTTCCACAGCCCTTGTTGTATCCCAGAACCCCCTGAGGACCCCCCAAAATCTCCCTCCGAGCTCCCCCATTCAGCCCCCCCCGGGCCTGTGGGGGGCGCTGTCCCCGCCCGCCCCCGCTCGGGGCCTCTCCGCTCCCCGTTCTCGTTGCCCCGGCGCCATTTCCCGCCGCCGTTCGCCCTCAGCCGCCGGCCCCGCTCCCTCCGCGGGCCCCGCGGTTCCGTCCGCGCCTCCCCGGCCCCGGTACCATCTCATCGGGGCTGAGGATTCCGAACTGGACTCGTTTGATGGTCCGAAGCGGGCAGGCGCTGTCGCCTGAGGGTGGCCCGCCGTGCATGGCGACGGTGGGGCCGCGGCCTCGAGCCGCTCTGACTGCTCGGAATCGACCCCTTCACGGAGGGGGTGGGGGGGGGGGCTGGGGGAGGGAGAGTTTAAACCCCACCGGGGAACCGGCGCCTCACGGAGCCCCGGCGCCTCACGGAGCCCCGGCGCAGAGCTCCCCTTCCTCCGCTCCCGCCGCTCCGCGCTCAAGGCGCGACTAAACGCTACAGGGCACCGGCGCCGCCTTATATAGACTCGGCCCCGCGCGCCGCCGGTAGGGGCGTGGCCGGAGCGTACCAAGTGTGCCACAGGAAAAAGGGGGGAACCGCAGGAAAAAAGCTGCGGGAAGGAATGGGAAAGGCGAGTCCCGTTACGGTCCGGGAGGCGAGAGAGGAGCGGGGAAGGGGGAGAGAGGCGGCGGCTGCTCCGTGAAGCCCTCGCGGGACGCTCCGCCAATGAACCCCCCGCTTCCAGCACGGTGGGATCGGTTCATGAATAATTTATTTTAAAAGCACCGCCCTCTCCCCGAGCCCGAGAGCCGAGATCGGGAGGGGCGGAGGGAGGTTTGAGGGAGTGACCTCAGGAGCTGGCGGAGATTGACGGAATTCGACGGAGATTTCCGAAGCGCGGCCGGATGTGGGCGGAGATGGCCGAAGGCCCTCCGGAGGGTGACGGAAATGTTCGAAGTTAACCGGAGGTTCCCGAATGAGGACGGAAAGAGACGGAATTTCCCGAAGTTCTGGCGGAAGTTAACGAAAGGTGCCGAACCACAAGCGGAAGATACCGGAAATTTCCGAATATCCGACGAAAGACGCCGAAGCTAAGGCGGACGGTGTCGGAAATGGGCGAAGCGTAGCTCCAGCCGCGGCCTGTGCAGCCCCGGCCTCGCCCGCCCGGCCCGGCCGCCCCCGGCGCTCCAGACCCGGCTGTGGCAGCTGGGAAAGGCCGAGGCTTTGGGGCCTGTTCCGGAGGGGACGGAGGAGTGGTGGCGAAGGGGCTGGGGGAGGCGCAGTGGGAGTAGAGGAGTAATTTTAGGAGCGGGAAGGGGGAATTTGAGGAGGGTTTGGGTGCGCAATTAAAGGCTTGAAGGTTTTTGGCAGAGCAGGAGGGGTGTGGGGTTATGATTGGGGTAGGAAAGAGAGGCAGGAGTGTTTGGGGGGCAATTAAAGACAAGGAGGGGGGTTTGAGAAGAAGAGGGGTGTTTTGGGGCAGCAGTCGGAATTGTGGGGGACAACTGGAGCAGTAAAAGAGTGAGGAGAGCAGGAGAGTTCTGGAGGGGCAGGGAAGGTCTAGGAGGTCATAACTGGAGAAAAAAAAAAAAAGAGAATTTTGGTGTTTGGAGGTCAGGGAGGACTATTCAGGAGGTCTCGGGGACAAATATGGCAAGGAAGGGGAAATCTGGGGTGAGACTGGCAGAGAGAGGGGATTTGGGGGGAAAGGAAAATGGTGTTTTGTGGGGAGCACGAGGGGTTGGGGGGAATTTTGGGGGCAGAGAAGGAGCAGTTTGGGGAACGGGGAGATTTTGGGGGCCAGGAGTGGGGAGAGCATCCTCCTTGTCACCAAGGGTGTCCCCTACACAGGGGTGACATCACAGGGTGTGACTGTGGGCGTCGCCATCGGCACTGAAGGGGACAGGTGACACGCAACTGTGCCGCCGTGTGACACAGTCTGAAGTACAACCCAAAGGTACAGCCCGACCCATGACCCCACACGGCACAGCCAGACACACAACACCCCCCCCAAACCACAACCAGCATCACGGTGACAACGTGACATGAGGCGACACCGAGGGCACAGTGACAACTGAACCCCCCCCACACACAACAGGGTCTCTGCTACACCCGGCCATGGCTGTTGTGACCCTGTGGTGTTGTCACCACCTGTGTCGTCATTTTGTCCCCGTTTTTTGTGCTGTGCCACCATGGCTGTGTCCCTTGTGTCCCCAGTTCTGTCTCGTTGTGTCACTGTTGGTGACTTGTTGTGTCCCCACTTGTGTCCCTGGTTTGTGTCCCCATTTCTGTCCCTGGTTGCGTCTCATTGTGTCCCCGGCCGTGTCCATGGCACTGTGACACTGTACCCCCAGTTTTGTCCCCGTCTCTCTCTCGTTGTGTCTTTGATTGTGTCGCTGTATCCCCAGATTTATGCCCGGTTCCGTCTCGTCGTGTCCCCAGCTTTGTGTCGCTTTGTCCTTCCTTTGTGTCCCACTCGTGTTCTTGGTGGTGTCCCTTGTCCCCCCACCCTTCCTGTGTCCTCCCTGCTGTGACCCCTGACCCCCAAACTCTGTCCCTGCTTTTGTCCCCCGTCCCGTCCACATCCCTCTGACTGTCTGTGTCCTCTGCCTTTACCCCCAAGTTGTGTCCCACTGTCCCCTGAAATGTCCGGTTGTGTCCCCAAGTTTTGCCACCCAGTTGTGACCCCCCCCCCCCCCCCCCACCTCGTGTCCCCCTGTTCCCCCACTTTTACCCTGGTTGTGTCCCCCTTGTGTCCCCCCAGGTTGTGTCCCCAAGTTTTGCTTCCCAGTTTTGACCCCCCCACTACCTCGTGTCCCCCTGTCCCCCCACTTTTACCCCAGCTGTGTCCCTCCATGTCCCCCCACTTTTACCCCAGCTGTGTCCCCCCATGTCCCCCCCCGGTGTCCCCCCACTTTTACCCCAGCTGTGTTCCCCCCCCTCCAGGTGTCCCCCCCAAGTTGTCCCCTCCTCACATCCCGCTGTTCCCCCCCCAACCACCATTCCTCCTCCACCCCCCTTTTCGGGGTGTCCCCCCTCGTGTCCCCCCCGTGTCCCTGCGCCGTGGGGCGGGGGGGGTCCCTCCCTCCCTCCCACCCGGGGCCCAACGCGCCGCCTCCATCTTGTGCCGCCGCCGCCGCCGCCGTCGCGACATCACCGGCCCCGGGACAGGCCCCGGTAACGACCCCCCCACCCCACCCCAGGACCCCCACAGAGTGCTGGGACCCTCCCCACTTCCACCTCGGGACCCCCCCACCCTCCCACGACCCCGCCCCCACGGGGTCCCCGCGACCCCCAGCCCCCGCGCCCGGTGCTGTCACCGCTCCGCGACCCCCGGCGCGACCCCCGCGTCCCATGGGGGGGGAGGGGGGAGGGGTGGGGGGGAGGGCGGGGGGAATGCGACCCCCACCCCCCTCACTGCCCCGGGTCACGCCCACCCCCCTAAATACCCCCCCCGCCCCCTAAACCCACCCAAACACCCCCCAAACACCCCCCGGACCTTCCCTAAACACCCTCACAGGACCCTCAAAGTGTCCCCCCGGGACCCTCAAAGTGCTCTGGGACCCCTCCCCCAAAAAAAGTGCCGCGTCCCCAGCAACAACCCCCCCCCCACCCCCCCCACTCGCCTCCCGCCACCCCGGGACCTCAAAACATCCCTCCCCCACCCACGACCCCACTCTGTCTCCCCCAAAATGACACCGCACACCCCCCCCAGCCCCCCTAAAGTGCTGCTGTTGCGGGGAGAACCCTGGAGGGGGGTGACAAGGGTGGGAAGGGGGGGGGGGGGAAGGCGGCTGCGTGTTTGTGCCGGGGTGGGGGGGTCTGAGAGGGGTGTCCCCGTGCGGGTGTGAGTGTGACAGGTCGGTGTGCGGCTGTTCCTGGGGGTTGTTTGTGTGTGGTGTCCGTGCGGGGCCGTGCGCGTGCGGGTGTTTGTTGGCGTGACGGTTGCGTGTCGTGTCCGTGTCTGGTTGTGCGTGTCAGGTCCCGTGTTCGGTTGTTTATCTGTGTCCGGCTGTTTGTCCGCATGCGGTTGTGCGTCTGTATGTCGGGGTTGCGTGAGGGTTGTTTTTGTTGAGTTGTACATCTGCGTGTGCGGTCGTGCATCCGTGTGGGAGTTACCTGAGGGTTGTTCGTGTGCGGTTGTGCGTGTCGTGTGTCCCTGTGCGGTTATACATCCGTGTGGGAGTTGTGTGGGGGTTGTTTGTGTCCGGTTGTGTGTCTGCGTGTGCTCGTGAGTGTTGCGTGTCCCCGTGCGGTTGTATCGTGTCCCTGTGCGGTTGTGGATCTGTGTGAGGGTTGTTTGTGTGCGGTTGTGCATCCGTGTGAGGGTTGTTTGTGTGCGGTTGTGGATCAGTGTGAGCATTGTTTGTGTGTGGTTGTGCGTGTGCTGGCGGGCGCTGTGCGTTCACATCTGTTTGTGCGTGATGTCCCCGTGCGATTGTCCCTCTGCCTGTCATGTACCCGTGTGTGGTTGTGCATCCGTGTGGGAGTTTTGTGGGGGTTGTTTGCGTGTGCTTGTGAGTGTTGTGTGTCCCCATGCGGTTGTATTGTGTCCCTGTGTGATTGTATGGTGTCCCTGTGCAGTTGTGCATCAGTGTGATGGTTGTTTGTGTGCGGTTGTGCATCCATGTGAGGGTTGTTTGTATGTGGTTATGGATCCGTGTGACAGTTGTTTGTGTGCGGTTGTGCATCCGTGTGAGGGTTGTTTGTATGTGGTTATGGATCCGTGTGACAGTTGTTTGTGTGCGGTTGTGCATCCGTGTGAGGGTTGTTTGTGTGTGGTTGTGCGTGTGCTGGCGGGCGCTGTGCGTTCACATCTGTTTGTGCGTGATGTCCCCGTGCGATTGTCCCTCTGCCTGTCATGTACCCGTGTGTGGTTGTGCATCCGTGTGGGAGTTTTGTGGGGGTTGTTTGCGTGTGCTTGTGAGTGTTGTGTGTCCCCATGCGGTTGTATTGTGTCCCTGTGTGATTGTATGGTGTCCCTGTGCAGTTGTGCATCAGTGTGATGGTTGTTTGTGTGCGGTTGTGCATCCATGTGAGGGTTGTTTGTATGTGGTTATGGATCCGTGTGACAGTTGTTTGTGTGCGGTTGTGCATCCGTGTGAGGGTTGTTTGTATGTGGTTATGGATCCGTGTGACAGTTGTTTGTGTGCGGTTGTGCATCCGTGTGAGGGTTGTTTGTGTGTGGTTGTGCGTGTGCTGGCGGGCGCTGTGCGTTCACATCTGTTTGTGCGTGATGTCCCCGTGCGATTGTCCCTCTGCCTGTCATGTACCCGTGTGTGGTTGTGCATCCGTGTGGGAGTTTTGTGGGGGTTGTTTGCGTGTGCTTGTGAGTGTTGTGTGTCCCCGTGTGGTTGTATCGTGTCCCCGTGCAGTTGTACCTCTGCCTGTCAAACCCCTGTGTGCGGTTGTTCGCCCGTGGGAGGGTTGTGGGAGGGTTGTTCATCCGTGGCCGGTTGTGTCTCTGCCTGTTGAGCGTCCCTATGCGATTGTGCCACGTCCGTGTGTGGTTGTGCTCCTGCCTGTGGGTCCTTTGTGCGGTTGTGCGCCCTCGCAGGGGGTTTCGTGTGTGGGTTGTTACTCCGTGCGTGTGACAGTGCTTGTGTGCTCGTTCATCTCCCTGTGGGGCCTGTCAGCTGTCCCAGTGCGTGTTCAGTTGTGTGTCACATCCCTGTGTGGTTGTACATCTGTGTCACATCCCTGTGCGGTTGTACATCCATGTTCGGTTGTTTATTACGTCCCTGTGCGTTTGTTAATCCGTGTTCAGTTGTGTGTCACATCCCTGTGCGGTTGTACATCCGTGTGTTGTCTCCGTGTGTGGTTGTACATCCGTGTGCAGTTGTGCGTGGGTTGTGTGGCTGTGTCAGTCTGTGTTGTACCTCACACCTGTCCCTGGAGTCACACCTGGTTTTTTACGTATGCGTGTCACACCTATATGTGTGTGCAGGTGTGCGTGTCACGCCTGTGTGTGTGACACCTGTGTGAGTCACACCTCTGTGTGCGTGTGTCACACCTGTTTGTGTGTGTCACACCTTTGTGTGTCACACCTGTGTGTGTGTCACAACTGTGTGTGTTTGTCACACCGGTGTTTGTCACACCTGCGTGTGTCTCACACCTCTGTGCGTGCGTGTGTGTGTGTGTCACACCTGTGTTTGAATGTGTGCGTATGTCACACCTGTGTGTGTCACACCTGTGCATGTCACAACTGTGTCTGTGCATGTCACACCTGTGTGCATGTGTCACACCTGTGTGCATGTCGCACCTGTGCATGTCACACCTGCGTCTGTGCACGTCACACCTCTGTGTGTGTGTCACACCTGTGTGTGTGTGTCACACCTGTGCATGTCCTGTCCTCCCCCCTCCCGCTGTGACGCGCTGACACTTCTGTGCCCCCCCCATTCTCCCCTTTCCGACCACGCCCCCTTTAACCCCGCCCATTTCTGACCACGCCCCCACAGCCTCCGCCTGCTCCTTGAACACCGCCTGCGGCAGGACGGGGCCCCGTGACGTCACTACCAGCCCAGCCAATGAGCATCCAGGTGAGCCCATGACGTCAGCGGCGCGCGCACTCCGGTTACCAGCGGTTGGGCGTGGTCGCGGGGGGATGGGCGTGGCCTGGCGCTCTCTGCCCCCTGATTGGCGGCAGGTGAAAGGTGTGTTCGGATGGGGGGGGAAGGGGAGGTTGTTTCCATGGCAACAGGTGGGTGCCTTCCCCCCCTCCCCCTCTGGTGACGTCACTGACGGGTCACTGCTGTCAGGTGGGGGGGAGGGGTGATGGGGGGCGGGGTCCCAGGTGGGGGAGGGGTCGGTGGGGGGAGGGGTTCTCTCTCTGCTTTTGCCCAACTCCCCCCTCCCCCAAAATCCCCGTGGGGTTCCGGTTGTAGCGGCTGCGTCAGGTTGTCCCCGCCCCTCCCCCTCCCACCTGTGTCCCCCCACTATCCCCACCTCTGTGTGTGTGACACACCCCCACGACGTCACCCCCGTGACGTCACACTTCCCCCCCCTGTGTTGTAACAGGTGTCCCCTCACGGTGACGTCATGCCACCCTCATCACCCCCCCGTGACATCACACCCACCCCCTCACAGCGACAGTGACGTCACACCAACCTTGACCCCCCTGCCCTTCCATGACGTCACCCTTTAACCCCTCATGATGATGTCACAGCCTTTGCTGTGATGGTGACAATTCCCCTCCCCCCCTTGTTGTCACTTCGTCACCCAAATCCGGCTGTTGTGACCCCTCAGTGACCCCGGGTACCCCCAAATCCGGCTGTTGTGACCCCTCAGTGACCCCGGGTACCCCCAAATCCGGCTGTTGTGACCCCTCTCGTGGTGTCCCCCCCTCTCCAGGAGGCCCGGCCTGCTGTGACCCCTCCCCGAGGATCCCCGGAGCAGCAACACCCAGTCCATGAGGGCCCCGCGCAGAGGTGGGGCACTGGGGGGAACTGGGAGCTACTGGGGGGTGCTGGGGGGATACTGAGGAGATACTGGGGGGGTACTGGGGGATACTGGGGGCCTCTGGAAGGTGCTGGGGGGCACTGGGGAGGTACTGGAGGATACTGGGGGGTAGTGGGAGGTACTGGGGTGATCCTGGGGACACGGGGGGATACTGGGGGGTACTGGGGAGGTACTTTAGGATAGTGGGGGGGCACTGGGGGGATACTGGGGGCCACCGGAAGGTACTGAGAGGTACTGGGGGCCACTGGGGAGGTACTGAGGGAGAGTGGGGTCTACTGGATGATAGTGGGGGGCACTGGGTGGATACTGGTGGGTACTGGGAGGTACTGGGAGGGCAGACTGAGCTGGGGTTGACACCCTGGAGGGGCTGTGGGGCAACCCTGGGGCTTGGGGGTGATGTTGTGGGGCCAGATGTGGCTCCAGATGTGGGTCTGGCCATGGGGCAGAGCTGTGGGTCAGGGTCCGTCTGTGGGTCCAAGTCTGGGTCCCCCCGCCATTCCCGGTGGTTCTGTCCCTGCTCCCCCCGCCATTCCCCGGTGGTTTTGCCCCTGCTCCCCCCGCGATTCCCGATGGTTCTGTCCCTGCTCCCCCCCGCGGTTCCACCCCGGTGGTTCGGTCCCGGTTCTCCCGCGCTCGCGCCGCCGCCGCCATTTTGAGTCGCCTCAGGCCGGGGAGGCCGCGACACAAAATGGCTGCGCCGGGCCGGGGGACAGCGACCCCCGGACAGGGCACAGGGCGACCCAAAACCCCGGAGTGACCCCGGTTACAGGGGACCCCAAAACCCCGGAGTGACCCCCGGGACAGGGAACAGGGGGACCCAAAACCCCAGAGCGACCCCCGGCACAAGAGGGCCCCAAAACCCCAGCGTGACCCCCCAGGAACCTGAACTCAAAGTGACCCCCAGGACAGCTGGGGATCACGACCCCACAGCTCCAGAGAATTCCAGGACTCCCGACCCTGCAGAATTGAGGGGCTCTGACCTACAGAACTGGGGAACCCTTACTCAGAGAAGGAACACAGGTGACCCCACGTAGTGAATAAGATGTTTGGGTGACCCCAAATACGGGACCCAGGTGACCCCAAATATGGGACCCAGGGGTCTGGGTGACCCCAAATACGGGACCCAGGGGTCTGGGTGACCCCAAATATGGCACGCAGGTGACCCCAAATAGGGGGCCCAGGGGTCTGGGTGACCCCAAATCGTGGCCCCACCCATGCAGGTGACACCAGACAAAGGATTTTCAACCATGTAGGTGACCCCAGAAAGGGAACCCAGGTGTCCATCCAGCCCCACAGAAAGGACCTCAATGACCCCAAATCGTGACCCCCCACCTACCCAGGTGACCCCAAACCATGGCCCCACCCATCCAGGTGACCCCCACCCCACGATCCCTCCCCTCTCAGGTGGCCGGCGCGGGGATGGCTCCGGTCGTGGAGGTGTCGGACGCCGGGCACTGCCGGGCGCTGCTGCTGGAGCTGAACGAGCAGCGCCTGCGAGGACAATTCTGCGACGTCACCATCATCGCCGAGGACACCAAATTCCGCGCCCATAAAAACGTCCTGGCCGCCTCCAGCCCCTTCTTCAAACGAGCGCTGGCCCAGGAGCCCACCAGCCCCTCACCCGCCCAGGTGTTGGAGCTGCCGGACGTCCAAGCCGGCGTTTTCTCCGACGTCCTCAACTTCATCTACAACTCTCGCTTGGCCGTTCCGTCTCCGGCGGCCGCGCGGGCGTTGGGAGCCGTGGGCCGGCGCCTCGGCATCCCCTCGCTGCAAGGGCTGGAAGCCGGACCCCCGCCGCGGGATATGAACGGCACCTGGACCCCCCCACCACCGGCGGGGCCGGCGGGGGATCCCCGCCCTCCCGCGGCCCCCGTGGACCTCACCTGCCCGGCACGGCCCGGCGAGACGGCCACGGCGAGCGGCGAGACGGCGCCGACGGGCGGGGACACGGTGACGGCGTCTCCTTCTGCGGCGTCGCCGTCGTCGCCGTCGGCGTCGCTGCGTTGCGGGCTGTGCGGCCGCGGTTTCAGCTCGGCCGCCGCGCTGGGTTTCCACGCCAAACTGCACCGCGGGCGCCGCGGGTTGTGCTGCCGGCACTGCGGCAAGAGCTTCATCCACGTCAAGCGCCTGCAGACGCACGAGGTCGGCTGTCGCGACGGGGAAGGCGACGCCGACGGCGACGCCGGCGCCGTCACCACAACCGCTGGCGTCGCCACCGCCGCCGCCGTCGCCGCCCCCTCCGCCGCTGCCGCCCCGGCGGAGGAGACCACGGCGGCGCCGAAAGCGGCCAAGAAGGCGCTGCTGCTTCGTCACCGCGCGCTGGAACCGGGCGCGGAGCAGGAACCGCTGGTCAAGGTGGTGGACGGGCAGGTGTTGTACCTGTGCGGCGTGTGCCAGCGCTCCTACATGACTCTGTCCAGCCTGAAGCGCCACGCCAACGTCCACTCGTGGCGCCGCAAGTACCCGTGCCGCTACTGCGACAAAGTCTTCGCCTTGGCCGAGTACCGCACCAAACACGAGGTGTGGCACACCGGCGAGCGCCGCTACCAGTGCATCTTCTGCTGGGACACCTTCGTCACCTACTACAACCTCAAGACGCACCAAAAAGCCTTTCACGGCATCAGCCCGGGGCTCATCGCCTCCGAGAAGACGCCCAACGGCGGCTACCGGCCCAAACTCAACGCGCTCAAGCTCTACCGCCTGCTGCCCATGCGCTCGCACAAGCGGCCGTACAAAACCTACAGCCAAGGCGCGGTGCCCGACGGGGCGATGCTGCCGCCGGCGACGCCGGGAGACGCCGCCGCGGCCGCCGCCTTCCCCCCGGCGCCGCGGCCGGAACCCGCTTCGGTCATCGCCTACGGCCGCGCCGCGCCGTCGGTGATCGTCCGCGGCGGCAGCGGCGCCGCCTCGGTCATCGCCTACAACGGCCGCGCGGGCGAGGAACCGCCGGGGTTGCCCGAAGGTCCGGCGGCCGCGCCGGTGACGCCGGCGGTGCCCATCAAGAAACAGGTGCTGCGCGATTACATCGAGGCGCAGCGCGCGGCGGCCGCCGCCGCCGAAGCCGCCGCCGCGGCCGCCGCGCCCCAAAACCCCTCCGGAGGCGGCAACGCCGGAGCCGGCACCGGAGGCGGCCGTACCATGACCTACGTGGCCAAACCGGCGTACGCCGGCTCGGCGGCGGGAGAGGGGCTGTGCCAGATCACCGTGCGGATCGGCGAGGAGGCCATCGTGAAACGCCGCATCTCCGGCACCGATCTCCGCGGCGACGGCGGCGGCGCCGAGGCGCGCCGCGGCGACGACGACAACGACAGCGACGCCGAGGACCGGCTCTGGCGGCCGTATTACTCCTACAAGGCCAAAAGGAAGGCGAGCGGCGGCGCCGCCGCGCCCGGCGCGGTTACCGGCGCCAAAAAGCCGCGTTGGCGGCGCAAGCTTCGCTCGCTGCGGCGGGGGCCGGGCGACGACGGCGACGACGACGACGGCGGCGGCGGCGACGCGCGGCGGCGTCCGCGCCGCCGCGAGCGTCACCACCCGTGCCGGGTGTGCGGGAAGAGCTTCCCGGCTCTGCGCAAGCTGCGCAAACACCAGCGGGGACACGAGGCCGCGGCGACGCCGGGGACGTCGCCGGCGACGCCGTCGCCGCCGTCGGGCCGCGTGGGCCGGAGGCCGTCGCTGCGTTTCACCTGCCCCAGCTGCGCCAAGGTGTGCAAGACGGCGGCGGCGCTGAGCCGCCACGCTCAGCGGCACCGGCGGCGCTCGCCGGGGTCGCCGCGAGGGTCGGCGGAGGGGTCTGCGCCGGGGTCGCCGCGGGGGTCGCCGGCGCCGCCCACGGTCATCGCCTACACCCCGCCGGCCGCTGGCAAGGAGGAGACCCCCGTGGATAAAGGGGGGGTCCCGGCGTCCCCCGGCGTCGACGGCGACGACGCCGTCGGCGACGGCGACGCTTCCGGGGGGTTCCCGGTGCAGGAGCAGCCGCTGGCGTTGCTGCGTCGGGCTGGGGGAGGGGATCCCGAGGACGGGGGTGGGGGGACACCAAGGGGCGATCCCCGCGTCCCCCCGGCCCCCCCCGGGTTCCCCTTGTCCTTCGGCCCCCGTTTGGTGGCCGCTTACCCCTTCCCCTTTCCCCTCCCCCTCGCTCTCGTCCTCCCCGACCCCGAGCGTGGGTTCCTTCCGGGAGGGGGAGGGGCAGGGGGTTCTGCTGGGGCTCCTCCCCCTCCTCCCCTCCCCCCCAGCACGGCCCCCCCCAATTTTGGGTTCGCTGGAGGGGGAGGGGAGCGGCCGAGGAAAGCGGGGGGGGGCACCTGAAGGGTGGGAGGGGGCCCCAAAGGTGAGGGGGGAGGGGTCCCTGCCCCATAATGGCGGGGGGGGGAACTGGAGGAACTGGGGGGGGTCCTCCAGAGGTTGGGGGACCCCAGAGAAAAGAGGGGGGGGGGGAGGGGCCACAATGGGGGGGGTCCTATAGGAGTTTATGGACCCCATAGAAGTTTGGGGGGGTCCCATGAAGTTTTGGGGTCCCGTAGGAGCTCGGGGGGGGTCTCCACAAGAGGTTGGGACATCCCATAAATTTTTTTTTTTGGGGCGGGGGGGTGGGGTGTCCAACAGAGGTTTATGGACCCCATTGAAGTTACGGGGAGGGGCCCCAGAGAGGTTGGGGGGGGGGGTCCCCAAAAAAACTTGAGGGGGGAGGGGTTCCATAAGAAATGGGGACCCCCACAGAAGTTTTGGGGGTGGGGGAGGGGCACCAGTGATGGGAGGACCCCCAGGAGTTTCGGGGGGGAGGGGCGGGGCACAGGGACCAGTATGAGACTGGGAGGGGCACTGGAGATACTGGGAGGTGGGGGAGGGGCTTCCAGTCACCCCAAACTGGGGGGGGGAGGGGAAAGGTCTGAGCCCTCCCCCCACGTACACAGGGACCCCTCCCCAAAATAGCGAAGGACCCCCGCCCCCCCCCCCCCCCCGCAATTACAGCAGAACCCCCCAAAACGGCCCCTCCCTCCAATATTCGGGGCTCCCCCCACCCCCCCCCCCACCCCGCAGCGTTTTGCACCCCCAAAGGGGCCCCTCCCCCACTACAGGGACCCCTCCCCCCCACCAAGAGTCGGGGGGCCCCCCCCCCCTCCCCCTCCCCACCTCCCCCCTTCGGCACCTTATCGGCATCGCAGCGACATTCCAGCAGCCCGGACCCCGGGGGGAGGGGCGAGTGTGCAAGGGGGGCCCCTGGTGCAGTTGTGAGTGTGCAAGTGGGTCCTCGTGCAATTGTGGGCGTGCAACGGGGGATCCTCGTGCAAAGAGGAGAGTCCTCGAGCAGTTGTGAGCGTGCAAGAGAGGGGCCTCGTGCAATTGTGGGTGTGCAGACGGGTCCCTGATGGATCCTGAGCGTGCAAGGGGCTCCTGGTGCAATTCTGTGTGTGCAAGAGAGGCGCCTCGTGTAATCCCGAGTGTGCAAAGGGGACCTTGCGCAGTTGTGAGTGCGCTAATGTGTCCCTGTGCGTTTCTGAGTGTGCAAAGGGGGATCCTCGTGCAGTTGTGAGTGTGCAAAGGGGTCCTGGTGCAATTCTGAACGCGCTAAAGACTTCTCTTACGCAGTTGTGAGCGTGCAAGGGGTGTCTTCGTGCAAGCAGAACTCTGCTCGTGCAATTCTGAGTGTGCAAAAGGCTGTCCCCGAGCAGCTGTGGGTGTGCAAATGGATCCTCGTGCAATTCTCAGTGTGCAAGGGGCTCCTCCAGGAGCTGTGAGAGTGCAGTGGATTCTCCTCGTGCAATTCTGAGCGTGCAAAGGATTCCCCTCGTGCAATTCTGAGTGTGCAAGCCCCGCCCTCGTGCAAGGCACAGCGCTGGGGGCGATCCCTGTGCAAACCCCTCCCCCTTGCACGCCCCCCCCCGCCCCCCCCAGTGCATCACACGAGTGTGCAAGGCCCCCCCCCCTCGCACGCCTGCTCGCACTCACGCTCACGCTCAGCCACAGCCACCGGGTGTGCGAGGGCGGGGCTTGCACGGGGGTGGGAGGGGCCTCGTCCTCGTGCGAGGGGTGTGCAAGGAGTGCGCTCGTGCAAGGATTGTGCTCGTGCAAACCCCACGCTCCAGAGAGCAAATCCTCGTGCAAAACTTTGTCCTCGTGCAAGGATCGTCCTCGTGCAAAGCTCTCACTCCACTGAGCAAATCCTCGTGCGAGGATCCTCGTGCAAGGGTCACCCTCGTGCAAACCCCACACTCCAGTGAGCAAATCCTCGTGCAAGGCCCACCCTCGTGCAAGGGTTGTCCTTGTGCAAAACCCACGTGCAAGGATCCTCGTGCGGGGATCGTCCTCACCCGAGGCCCGTCCTTGTGCAAGGCCCATCCTCGTGCAAGGATCTGCGTGCGGGGGATCGTCCTCGTGCAAGGATTGACTTCATTCAGGGCCCTCGTGCAAAACCCCACGCTCCAGTGAGCAAATCCTCGTGCAAGGGTTGGCCTTGTGCAAGGCCCGTTCTTGTGCAAGGGTCGTCCTCGTGCAAGGATCGTCCTCGTGCAAGGATCAGCCTCATGCGAGGTCTGTCCTCGTGCAAGGATCGGTCTTGTACGAGGATTGTCCTCGTGCAAGGATTGTCCTTGTAGAAGGATCACCCTCGTGCAAGGATCGTCCTCGTGCAAGAATCGTTCTTGTACAAGGATCGTCGTCGTGCAAGGATTGTTCTTGTGCAAGGATCAGCCTCGTGCAAGAATCGTTCTTGTGCAAGGGTCGTCCTCGTGCAAGGCCTGTCCTCGTGCAAGAATCGTTCTTGTGCAAGGATCACCCTCGTGCAAGGATTGTCCTTGTAGAAGGATCATCCTCGTGTAAGGATCGTCCTCGTGCAAGAATCGTTCTTGTGCAAGGATCACCCTCGTGCAAGGATCGTCCTCGTGCAAGGATCGTCCTCGTGCAAGGATCAGCCTCATGCGAGGTCTGTCCTCGTGCAAGGATCGGTCTTGTACGAGGATTGTCCTCGTGCAAGGATTGTCCTTGTAGAAGGATCATCCTCGTGCAAGGATCAGCCTCGTGCAAGAATCGTTCTTGTACAAGGATCGTTGTCGTGCAAGGATTGTTCTTGTGCAAGGATCAGCCTCGTGCAAGAATCGTTCTTGTGCAAGGATCACCCTCGTGCAAGGATTGTCCTCGTGCAAGGATCAGCCTCATGCGAGGTCTGTCCTCGTGCAAGAATCGTTCTTGTGCAAGGCCCGTCCTCGTGCAAGGATTGTCCTCGTGCAAGGCCCCCCCCGCCCCCCTCCCCCCTTTTTGCACTTTCGTGGCCGCGTTTGCTACTGACTGACCCCCCCCGCCCCTCCCCCACCCCACACGCGCCACCCCTCCCCCCCCCCCCAATGTCCCCTCCCCCCCCCCCCCCCCCCCTCCCCGACCGCACTTTAGGGGGAAAAACAAAACAAACAAAAAAAAAAAAAAAAAAAAAAAAAAAGAGGAATGAAAATGGGGAAAAAGTGGCAAAAAAAAATGAATTGGGGGAGGGGAAGGGGAAAAGGGAGGGGAGGGGGGGACCCTGGGGACAACGGGGGAGGGGCAGGGGTGACCCCAAACGGGGACCCCCTTGGGGTGGCCTCGGTGGTGACGTCAATGGGTGGGGGTGTCCCCAAAAATGGGGGTGTCCCCAAAAATGGGGGTGTCCCCACCGAGGTGTCCCCATGGATGTCCCCTCCCCCCCCTCCCCCTCCCCCTTCCCCCCCCCCGCGTGTCCCTCCCCTCGGGGAGGGGGGAGGGGCGGTCCCTGTGGGGGAGGGGTCCCCCGCGGCGGTGGGGGGGGGCGGGGAGGGGGGTCCCCGGGGTGTCCCCTCGAGGGGGTGGCGGCGGTGACAAATGTCCACTATTTATCTGCATCAGTGAGTGTTAGAGACGCAATAAACACCGTAGAGCTCAGCTGGCCTTGGGGACACTGGGGGACACTGGGGGGGACACTGGGGACATTGGGGACACTGGGGGGATTGGGG
>NC_085079.1:687705-712621 GCF_963662255.1 Cinclus cinclus
ACTCCGTGGTCACCCTGTGGTCACTCTGTGGTCTCTCCGTGGTCACTCTGTTGAACTGACCCCACCATTGGTCACTCCGCCTGACCCCTCCCCCCTCCCCCCCCAGCCCCAATTAACACCGTTCATTAATTACATTTATTTATTTATTTATTTATTTATTTATTCATTTCCGATCCGGCGAGGCCCCAACGAGGGGGGGAGGGGCTGGGGAGGCGGTGGGTGGGGGAAGGGTGGGAAAGGGGGAGGAGCAATGAGGGGGGCGGGGCCTGGGGCCGCCCCTCCCCCCATCCTTTACAGGGGTGCCCCTCCCCCACAGCGGGGTTGGGGGAGGGGATTTTGGGGGAAGGTTTGGGTTTTTTTTGGGGGGGGAACCCCTCCTGCTCCCCCCCCCTCCCCCAGAGCTTGAGCCCCTCCCCCACCTCGCCCCTCCCCCACCCTCACACCCCCCCTCCCCCCGCGGCTGCAGTTGGGGGAGGGGGGGAGGGGCCCGGCCCGACCCCGGCGGTGCCGGCCTGGGGAGAGAAAAGGGGGGAGGGGCTGGGACCTGGCATGGGGACCCCAGACCCAGAAACGGGGACCCCAAACCTAAAATGGGGACCCCAAATCCCACAGAGACCCCAGACCCCAAATTGGGAACCCCAGTGATCCCCACCCATGGTCATGACCCCACCCCTTTCCCCATATTTGGTCATGACCCCACCCCTTTTCCCATATTTGATAAAGGCCCAGCCCATTTTCCCATATTTGCTCATGGCCCCACCCCTTCCCCATATTTGGTCATACCCCACCCCTTTTCCCATATTTGGTCATACCCCACCCCCTTTTCCCATATTTGGTCATCCCCTTCCCACATGTGGTCACCCCCTTCCCCATATTTGCTCATGGCCCCACCCCTTCCCCATATTTGGTCATACCCCACCCCTTTTCCCATATTTGGTAATGCTCCACCCCCTTTCCCCATATTTGTAAATATCCTATATTTGGTCATACCCCACCCCCTTTCCCATATTTGGTCATCCCCTTCCCACATGTGGTCACCCCCCTTTCCCATATTTGGTCATGGCCCCGCCCCTTCCCCATATTTGGTCATGCCCCGCCCACCTGCCCTATTTGGCCATGGCTTTGATCGCGACAGCGGCTTCCTCGGTCATCGCCGACAGCACCGTGATCTGCGGAGGGCAGAGATCCCAGTTCACACCAGTTCAGCCCAGTATATCCCAGTTCATCTCAGTCCCATCCCAGTTCACTCCAGTTCATCTCAGTCCCATTCCAGTCCATCCCAGTCCCTCCCAGTCCATCCCAGTCCCATCCCAGTCCCATCCCAGTCCATCCCAGTTCCTCCCAGTCCCATCCCAGTCCATCCCAGTCCATCCCAGTCCCATCCCAGTCCCATCCCAGTCCCTCCCAGTCTATCCCAGTCCCTCTCAGTCCATCCCAGTCCCATCCCAGTCCCTCCCAGTCTATCCCAGTCCCTCTCAGTCCATCCCAGTCCCATCCCAGTCCCTCCCAGTCCCATCCCAGTCCCTCCCAGTCTATCCCAGTCCCATCCCAGTCTATCCCAGTGCCATCCCAGTCTATCCCAGTCCCATCCCAGTCCATCCCAGTTCCTCCCAGTCCCATCCCAGTATAACCCAGTCTATCCCAGTCCCATCCCAGTTCCTCCCAGTCCCATCCCAGTCCATCCCAGTTCCTCCCAGTCCCATCCCAGTCCATCCCAGTTCCTCCCAGTCCCATCCCAGTATAACCCAGTCCATCCCAGTACCAGGATCTCCTCTCCACAGTCGTATTTCTGCTCGATCTCCCGGCCCAGTTCTCCCTCTGGCAGCCTCAGGTCCTCCCGCACCTCCCCGCTGTCCTGGAGCAGCGACAGGTACCCGTCCTGGATCCCGATGAGCTGCACAGGTGAGACAGGTGAGAGACAGGTGAGAGACAGGTAACACACAGGTACCCGTCCTGGATCCCGATGAGCTGCACAGGTGAGACAGGTGAGAGACAGGTAACACATAGGTAACACACACAGGTACCCATCCTGGATCCCGATGAGCTATGAGAAAGGTGAGAGACAGGTACCCATCCTGGATAGCAATGAGCTGCACAGGTGAGACAGGTGAAACACACAGGCATGGACAGGTGAGTGACAGCTAACACACAGGTAACACACACAGCTACCTGTCCTGGATACCAACGAGTTGCACAGGTGAGACAGGTAACACACACAGGTAACACACACAGGTAGCATAAAAGTATGGACAGGTGAGACAAGTAAGAATGGGTATAGGCAAATGAGAATAGGGCCAGCTGTGACAGAGGTGTGCTACCTGTCCCAGATGTGTACAGGTGTATTACAGTGTTACAGGTATGTACAGGTGTGTCCAGGTGTGTACAGGTGTGCACAGGTGTGTCACAGGTGTGTCCAGGTGTGTACAGGTGTGCACAGGTGTGTCTCACCTGGAAGTCGTTCCGTTTGATGTTGGGTACGTCCATGTTGTGGGTTGATGGACAGATGTGTACAGGTGTGCACAGGTGTGTCACAGGTGTGTACAGGTGTGCACAGGTGTGCACAGGTGTGTCTCACCTGGAAGTCGTTCCGTTTGATGTTGGGTACGTCCATGTTGTGGGTTGATGGACAGATGTGTTACAGGTGTGTCACAGGTGTGTACAGGTGTGCACAGGTGTGTCACAGGTGTGTACAGGTGTGCACAGGTGTGTCTCACCTGGAAGTCGTTCCGTTTGATGTTGGGTACGTCCATGTTGTGGGTTGATGGACAGATGTGTACAGGTGTGCACAGGTGTGTCACAGGTGTGTACAGGTGTGCACAGGTGTGTCACAGGTGTGCACAGGTGTGTCTCACCTGGAAGTCGTTCTGTTTGATGTTGGGTACGTCCATGTTGTGGGTTGATGGACAGATGTGTTACAGGTGTGCACAGGTGTGTCACAGGTGTGTACAGGTGTGCACAGGTGTGTACAGGTGTGTACAGGTGTGCACAGGTGTGTCTCACCTGGAAGTCGTTCCGTTTGATGTTGGGTACGTCCATGTTGTGGGTTGATGGACAGATGTGTACAGGTGTGCACAGGTGTGTCACAGGTGTGTACAGGTGTGCACAGGTGTGTCACAGGTGTGTACAGGTGTGCACAGGTGTGTCTCACCTGGAAGTCGTTCCGTTTGATGTTGGGTACGTCCATGTTGTGGGTTGATGGACAGATGTGTACAGGTGTGCACAGGTGTGTCACAGGTGTGTACAGGTGTGCACAGGTGTGTCTCACCTGGAAGTCGTTCCGTTTGATGTTGGGTACGTCCATGTTGTGGGTTGATGGACAGATGTGTACAGGTGTGTACAGGTGTGCACAGATGTGTACAGGTGTGCACAGGTGTGTCACAGGTGTGTACAGGTGTGCACAGGTGTGTACAGGTGTGCACAGGTGTGTACAGGTGTGTACAGGTGTGTACAGGTGTGCACAGGTGTGTACAGGTGTGTACAGGTGTGTCCAGGTGTGTACAGGTGTGCACAGGTGTGTCTCACCTGGAAGTCGTTCCGTTTGATGTTGGGTACGTCCATGTTGTGGGTTGATGGACAGATGTGTTACAGGTGTGCACAGGTGTGTCACAGGTGTGTACAGGTGTGCACAGGTGTGTACAGGTGTGCACAGGTGTGTACAGGTGTGTACAGGTGTGTACAGGTGTGCACAGGTGTGTCTCACCTGGAAGTCGTTCCGTTTGATGTTGGGTACGTCCATGTTGTGGGTTGATGGACAGATGTCCTCGTACTTCTTGCCCGTGAAGATGTCGATGCCCACCAGGTGCACCTGGAGGGGAAACTGGGGTTACTGGGAGTACTGGGAGAGGGGTCAGAGCCATACTGGGAGCACTGGGAGAGGGGTCAGAGCCAGACTGGGAGCACTGGGAGAGGGGTCAGAGCCAGACTGGGAGCACTGGGAGAGGGGTCAGAGCCAGACTGGGAGCACTGGGAGAGGGGTCAGAGCCATACTGGGAGCACTGGGAGAGGGGTCAGAGCCATACTGGGAGCACTGGGAGAGGGGTCAGAGCCAGACTGGGAGCACTGGGAGAGGGGTCAGAGCCAGACTGGGAGCACTGGGAGAGGGGTCAGAGCCAGACTGGGAGCACTGGGAGAGGGGTCAGAGCCATACTGGGAGCACTGGGAGAGGGGTCAGAGCCAGACTGGGAGCACTGGGAGAGGGGTCAGAGCCAGACTGGGAGCACTGGGAGAGGGGTCAGAGCCAGACTGGGAGCACTGGGAGAGGGGTCAGAGCCATACTGGGAGCACTGGGAGAGGGGTCAGAGCCAGACTGGGAGCACTGGGAGAGGGGTCAGAGCCTTTACTGGGAGCACTGGGAGAGGGGTCAGAGCCATACTGGGAGCACTGGGAGAGGGGTCAGAGCCATACTGGGAGCACTGGGAGAGGGGTCAGAGCCAGACTGGGAGCACTGGGAGAGGGGTCAGAGCCTTTACTGGGAGCACTGGGAGAGGGGTCAGAGCCATACTGGGAGCACTGGGAGAGGGGTCAGAGCCAGACTGGGAGCACTGGGAGAGGGGTCAGAGCCTTTACTGGGAGCACTGGGAGAGGGGTCAGAGCCATACTGGGAGCACTGGGAGAGGGGTCAGAGCCATACTGGGAGCACTGGGAGAGGGGTCAGAGCCAGACTGGGAGCACTGGGAGAGGGGTCAGAGCCTTTACTGGGAGCACTGGGAGAGGGGTCAGAGCCATACTGGGAGCACTGGGAGGGCTGTACTGGGAATTCTGGGATGCAGCGCAGCAATTCCGGGATCCAAACCCAGATTTTTTGGGATTTTCCCGGGATTTTTTTTGCCATTCCCAAATTCCCGATTTTCGGGATTTTTTTTTTTTTTTTTTTTTTTTTTGGATCCGATCCCAAAAAATCCTCGGAGATCTCTGGGGAATTCGGGGTCTGGATTTTTTGGGAATTCCCAGCTGGAATTTTGGGGATTTTCTCAGGATTTTGGCTACACCTTGGCATTCCCAAATTCCCAATTTTGGGGATTTTTGGGATTTTTTTTTGGGATCAGATCCCACAAAAATCTCAGAGAGTCTCCACAAGAACGGGGATCGCCCAGGGATAACTCGGGTCGGGATTTTTGGGATTCCCATGGGGATTTTGGGATTCCAAACCCCAAATTTTTGGGGATTTTCTCAGGATTTTGGCTACCTTGGCATTCCCAAATTCCCAATTTTGAGGATTTTTGGGATTTTTTTTTTTGGGATCAGACCCCACAAAAAATCTCAGTGAGTCTCTACAGTAACCGGGATCGCTCAGGGATAACTCGGGTCGGGATTTTTGGGATTCCCACGGGGATTCTGGGATTCCAAACCCCAAATTTTTGGGGATTTTCTCAGGATTTTGGCTACCTTGGCATTCCCAAATTCCCAATTTTGGGGATTTCTGGGATTTTTTTGAGGGGGATCAGACCCCACAAAAAATCTCAGAGAATCTCTACAGTAACCGAGATCGCTCAGCTCCAACTCCGTTCGGGATTTTGCGATTCCCGCGGGGATTTTGGGATTCCAAACCCCAAATTTTTGGGGATTTTCTCAGGATTTTGGCTACCTTGGCATTCCCAAATTCCCAATTTTGGGGATTTCTGGGATTTTTTTGAGGGGGATCAGACCCCACAAAAAATCCCAGAGAATCTCTACAGTAACCGGGATCGCTCAGGGATAACTCGGGTCGGGATTTTGGGATTCCCATGGGGATTTTGGGATTCCAAACCCCAAATTTTTGGGGATTTTCTCAGGATTTTGGCTACCTTGGCAATCCCAAATGCCCAATTTTGAGGATTTTTGGGATTTTTTTTTTGGGATCAGACGCCACAAAAAATCTCAGTGAGTCTCTACAGTAACCGGGATCGCTCAGGGATAACTCGGGTCGGGATTTTGGGATTCCAAACCCCAAATTTTTGGGGATTTTTCCAGGATTTTGGCTACCTTGGCATTCCCAAATTCCCAATTTTAGGGATTTCTGGGATTTTTTTGGGGGGGATCAGACCCCACAAAAAATCTCAGAGAATCTCTACAGTAACCGGGATCGCTCAGGGATAACTCAGGTCGGGATTTTGGGATCCAGGCTGGAATTTAGGGATCCTAGCCCCAAATTTTTTGGGATTTTGGCTACCTTGACATTCCCAAATTCCCAATTTTTAGGATTTTTTGGCTCATTTTTATGGGGATCAGATCCCAGAAAAATATCAGTGAGTCTCTACAGTAACCGAGATCGCTCAGCTCCAACTCCGGTCGGGATTTTGGGATTCCCGCGGGGATTTTGGGATTCCAAACCCCAAATTTTTGGGGATTTTCTCAGGATTTTGGCTACCTTGGCATTCCCAAATTCCCAATTTTGGGGATTTCTGGGATTTTTTTGAGGGGGATCAGACGCCACAAAAAATCTCAGTGAGTCTCTACAGTAACCGGGATCGCTCAGGGATAACTCGGGTCGGGATTTTGGGATTCCAAACCCCAAATTTTTGGGGATTTTTCCAGGATTTTGGCTACACCTTGGCATTCCTAAATTCCGAATTTTAGGGATTTCTGGGATTTTTTTGAGGGGGATCAGACCCCACAAAAAATCTCAGTGAGTCTCTACAGTAACCGGGATCGCTCAGGGATAACTCGGGTCGGGATTTTGCGATTCCCGCGGGGATTTTGGAATTCCAAACCCCCAATTTTTTTTTTTTTTTTTTTTTGGTGTGGATGATGGGGATTTCCCCAAGATTTTTTGGCTACCTTGGCGTGCCCGTGTTTGCCAGTTTTGGAGGTGCTCATCTCCACGATCTTGCAGGGGCGACCCTTGAGCACCACGAAGCCGTTTTTACGCAGGGCCGAGCACTGCATGGGGAACGTGGCCGAGGCCCCCGCGTCCCCCGTCTCGAAGTCCAGGTCGTCGGCCATCGCCTCTCTGGAAGGAAATTCCCAAAATTTTAATCGGGGAGGGGTGGTGGTTGGGTGTTTTTTTTTTTTTTTTTTTTTTTGGTGAACACCCCCCCCCCAAAAAAAAAAAATTTAGGGTTCCGGTGAGGTCCGGGGAATGAGAAAAAATTGGGATTGAAATGGGAAAAGGAAGCGTGAAAAAGGATAAAAAACAATGGGGTCGGGAAGCGGGGAACGCCAAGGTTTTTGGGGTCAAGAGGACAAGGAATCCAAAATTTGGGGGGTCAGGGTGAAACCCAAAAAATTTGCGGGTCACGAAGCATCAGGAGATCACAAAAATTGGAATTGAAGTGGGAAAAGGAAGCGTAAAAAGGGACAAAAATGGGGTCGGGAAGTGAGGACCCCCCTTAACTTTTGGGGTCAAGAGGACAAGGAATCCAAAATTTGGGGGGTCAGGGTGAAACCCAAAAATTTGGGGGTCACGGAGCATCAGGAGACCCCAAAAATTGGGATTGAATTGGGAAGGGGAAGCGTAAAAAGGGACAAAAATGGGGTCGGCAAGTGAGGACCCCCCTTAACTTTTGGGGTCAAGAGGACAGGGAATCCAAAATTTAGGGGGGTCAGAGCGAAGGGAATCCAAAATTTGAGGGGTCAGGGTGAAACCCAAAAAATTTGGGGGTCACGGAGCATCAGGAGACCCCAAAAATTGGGATTGAATTGGGAAGGGGAAGCGTAAAAAGGGACAAAAATGGGGTCGGGAAGCGGGGAACGCCAAGGTTTTTGGGGTCAAGAGGGCAAGGAATCCAAAATTTGGGGGGTCAGGGTGAAACCCAAAAAATTTGGGGGTCACGAAGCATCAGGAGACCCCAAAAATTGGAATTGAAGTGGGAAGGGGAAGCGTAAAAAGGGACAAAAATGGGGTCGGGAAGCAGGGAACGCCAAGGTTTTTGGGGTCAAGAGGGCAGGGATTCCAAAATTTGGGGGGTCAGGGTGAAACCCAAAAAATTTGCGGGTCACGAAGCATCAGGAGACCCCAAAAATTGGAATTGAAGTGGGAAAAGGAAGCGTAAAAAGGGACAAAAATGGGGTTGGAAAGTGAGGACCCCCCTTAACTTTTGGGGTCAAGAGGGCAGGGAATCCAAAATTTGGGGGGTCAGGGTGAAACCCAAAAAATTTGGGGGTCACGGAGCATCAGGAGACCCCAAAAATTGGAATTGAAGTGGGAAGGGGAAGCGTAAAAAGGGACAAAAATGGGGTCGGCAAGTGGGGACCCCCCATAAATTTGGGGTCAAGAGGACAGGGAATCCAAAATTTATGGGGGTCAGAGGGAAGGGAATCCAAAATTTGAGGGGTCAGGGTGAAACCCAAAAAATTTGGGGGTCACGGAGCATCAGGAGACCCCAAAAATTGGGATTGAAGTGGGAAGGGGAAGCGTAAAAAGGGACAAAAATGGGGTCGGGAAGTGGGGAACCCCCAAAATTTTTGGGGTCGGAGGACAAGGGAATCCAAATTTTTTTTAGGGCCACGGAGAACCCCAAAAAATTTGGGGGTCATGGAGGGTCAAGAGACCCCAAAATTTGGCAAAGACCCCAAAAGCCAGGGGTTAGGGAGAGGTGAGAAAACTCAAAAAAGGGGCTGGGGACCCCCCCAAAAAATGGGGGTTAAGGGGTGGGGGGTCCCAAAATGAGAAAAATGAACCCCAAAAAAAGATTCAAAAAGCCAAAAAAAAAAAAGTGGGATGGGGGAACCCCAAAAAGGAATCGTGGAACCCCCCCCCCCCCAAAAAAAAAAAAAAGAAGGAATTGGGGGATGTCCAAAAGGGGAGGGGAGGGAACCACAAAAGGATTGGGGACCCCCAAAAATGGGGAGGGGAACCGTGGAATTAATTTGGGGGATCAGAGGGTGACCCCAAATTTGGGATTTTGGGGGGGGGGAGGGGGGGTTGGAGTGAGGAGGTGACACGTGGGGGGTGGGGGAGGTGACACACGTGGGGAGGCGAGGGGAAATTTTGGGGGGGGGGGAGTGGTCCAGGGGGATTTGGGGGAGTCCAGAGGGCTTTTGGGGCGGGGGTCCGGGGCTGGGATATTTTTTTTTTTTTTTGGGGGGGGGGGGAGGGTTTCAAGGGAATTCAGGGGGTTAAATTTGGGGTTTTTTTTAGGGGGGGGGAACCCCGCGTTCTTTATACAACCCCCCCCCAAAATCCTTATATGGAGTTGGGGTCTCCCCAATTCCTTATATGGAAAACCGGGCGGGAGTGGGGGGGGGGCGGGGGGTCCCCAATTTCCTTATAAGGAAAGACGGGGAGGAGGGGGTTCCCCCAATTTCCTTATAAGGAATTTCGAGGGTTCCCCCCCCCCCCTTAATTCCTTATATGGCGTAAAGTGGGGGATCCCCCTCCCCTCTATTCTTTATTTGGGGGGGGAGGGGTCGCGCGGTCGCCGCCGCCACGCGGGTCCCGTTTTTATGTGGGGGGGGGGGGGGTGAGGGGGAAGGAAAAGGTGAGGGGGGGGGGGGAGGGGAAACGCAAGGCGCGGGCGCGGCCTAGTCCAGGCCTGAGGGGAAAACCACAGCGGGACGGCACCGATGGAAACCCTGAGGATTCTTTACCCCTCCCCAAAGTGGAGACCACCCATCCGAACGCTGAGGGAAGGCCCCGAACTCACCCCCGAGCCCGCGAGCCCCGAAGCCCGAACCGCCGCCGCGCTGGAGCTGCTGCAACCCCCGGGCCCCACCGCGCCTGCGCGCCCGAGCCGGGCGGGGGGGAGAACGGTACCGAGCATGCGCAAAGAGGAGGGGCGGAGGTGGTGGAGGGAAGTGCGCGTGCGCAGAGGGAAGAGGGGAGGCGCGCGGCGGGCCCAGCGCATGCGCGCCTCGCCCCCTCCACCCCGATAAGGCGGAGTTAAGGCCTAGCGGCACCGCCCGGTTTGCGTGTTCTCGCGAGAGTTACGTAGCCGTGCGGCCCGGCGCGGGGCTAAGAGTGATCTCGCGATAGTTGCGGCTGTCGGGCTGAGCGTAGCTGCGTCCTCTCGCGAGAGTTCGATGAGGAGAGCCGCGCCGCCAGCGAGGTCACGCGAGATTTGGAGCACGCGGGGAGCGAGGCCGGCTAGGCCTCAAGGCCCTTTTTGGGGGTGGGGGGGAGAAGGGTGGCGTTGTCATGGCAACGCCGAGGGCACCGCTCATTATGCAAATGACTTAAATGACGCTGATTGCCTCATTATGGCAATTACGGAAATGTATGCAAATTTATGCCGGCGCTCACGTGGCGCCCCCTCCCCAGCCGCGTGCGCAACGCCAGTCTCTCGACCAATCAGAGGCGACGCTTCCGCGGATCCACCAATGGGGTGAGAGAGGCGTGGCGGCTACAAAGGGGCGGGGCTTGTTCTTAAAGGGGCAGCGCCCGCAGCCGAGATTTGGGGACCCCTCCCCCAGAATTGAGCCTCTCCTTGGGGGTGCGGTCAGTTCCCCTCCCCCACCCCTGAATCCCCTCCCCCACCCCCCCCAATTTTGGGGTCCCACCCTTCAATTTTACAGAACTGCCCCCAATTTTTTTAAATTTTCCCCCCAAAATTCCCCAATTTTTCGGGGATCGCCGCTGATTTATCTTCACCTTTATTTACAAGCGGGGAGTGGGATGGGGAGACCCCAAAAAATCCCGAATTCCTCCCAAAAATTCCCACCCCGTAAAAAACAATGAGGTGACGGAAGGGAAAAAAAAAAAAAAAAAATTTTTTTTTTTTTTGAGGTGCGCCCCAAAAATCTCCCTCCCTCCCCAAAAAAAAAAAAAAAAAAACCAAAAAAACAAACAAAAAAAAAACCACACAAAAATATTTTTTTTGGGGGTGCGCTCTAAAGTGCCTGAAAAAACAAAAACCCTCAAAAAAATTTTCCAAAAAAAAAAAAAAAGAACAAATTTTTTTTTTTTTTTTTTTTGGTGCGTCCCCTAAAAATCGACCAAAAAAAAATTAAAATTATTTCGGAGGACGCGTCAAAAAAAAAAAAAAAAAAATAATAATAAAATGAAATTTTGGGGTTTTTTAGGGTTCCTCGTGCGTAGCCAAGCACTGGAGCTCGGTGTCTTTTTCCGGAGGGTTCCGTAAGGTTGGGGGATCCAAATTTTGGGGATCCCCTCCAGGAAAAGTTCGGCCGCGAGTTTCGGGGAGCAACAGGAAAGTAAAAAGAGCAAAACCCCCCAGGAGCCCCCCAAAAAGGAGGAAAACCAACGGACCCAGAGCGTCCTGGAAATGAAAAAAAAAAACAAAAAAAAATGAAGAAATAAAATTAAAATCGGAATTTTGGGAGGGTTTTTTTTTTTTTTTTTTGGCTTTTTTTTTTTTTTTTTTTTGGTCCAATTTTTTTTGGCCGAAATCGCCCGAAATTCATCGAATTTCCCCGAAGAATTGACCAAATATATCTTGAATTTATAACGAAAATTCGGGGAATTTTCCGGAAATAATTCTCTGAAAATTCCTTGGATGTCGTCATTAAAATCCCTTGAATTTCATCAAAAAGTTTCCTTGAATTTTCCCCCCCAAAAAATTCCTCGAATTTCGCCCAAAAAATTCCTTGAATTTCGCCCAAAAGTTCCTTGAACTTTCCCAAAAAATTCCTGAAACTTTCCCAAAAAAATTCCTCGAATTTCGCCCAAAAATTCCTCAATTTTCTCCCAAAAATTCCTGAAACTTTCCCAAAAAATTCCTCGAATTTCTCCCAAAAATTCCTTGAATTTTCCCCAAAAATTCCGTGAATTTTCCCTCAAAATTTCCTTGACTTTCCCCCCAAAATTCCTCGAATTTCTCAAATAATTCCTCAATTTTCACAAAAAATTTCCTTGAATTTTCCCAAAAAATTCCTCGAATTTCTCCCAAAAATTCCGTGAATTTTCCCCCAAAAATTCCGTGAATTTCCCCTCAAAATTTCTTTGAATTTCCCCCCAAAATTCCACGAATTTCTCCAAAAAAATCCTCGAATTTCTCCCCAAAATTCCTTGAATTCCCCCAAAATCCCTGTCCCTAAATATTTAAATTATTCCCCCCAAAATGACCAAAAATTCCTTGAGTTTCCCCCCCAAAAATTCCTTAAATTCCCAAATCCCCAAAAAAATTCCTTAAACTCCCCCAAAAATTCCTGAAATTCCCTTAAACTCCCGCCAAAGAGCCCCAAAATTCCTAAAAATTCCCAAAATTCCTCCCCCCCAAAAAAAAGAAAATCCCGAAACATTCCTTTCATTCCCCCTAAATTCCCTTTACCTACCCCAAAATCCCCCAAATTCGCCCCAAAATCCCCCAAAAATGTCCCAAAATCCCCCAAATTCACCCCAAAATGCCCAAAAATGCTCCAAAAATGTCCCAAAATCCCCATAAAATCCCCCTAAAATCCCCACAAATGTCCCAAAATCCCCCAAATTCACCCCAAAATCCCCCAAAGCCCTCAAAAATGTCCCAAAAATCCCTTTAAAATCCTCCTAAAATCCCCACAAATGTCCCAAAATCCCCCAAATTCACCCCAAAATCCACAAAAATGCTTCAAAAATGTCTCAAAATCCCTTTAAATTCCTCCTAAATTCCCCAGAAATGTCCCATAATCCCCCAAATTCACCCCAAAATCCCCCAAAGCCCTCAAAAATGTCCCAAAATCCCCCAAATTAACCCCAAAACCCCCAAATTCACCCCAAAATCCCCCAAGACCTCCAAAATTCACCCACCTGGAGTCTCTAAACCATCCCCAAAATCCCTTAAAACGCCCCCTAAAATCCCCCTAAAATCCCCATAAAATCCCCATAAATCCCCATAAAATCCCCCAAAACGTCCCAAAATCCCCCAAATTGACCCCAAAATCCCCCAAATTCACCCCAAAACCCCGAGGCCCGGTACCTGCAGGGCAGGGAAGGCCATGGCCACACCCAAACCATCCCCAAAATCCCCTTTAGAATCCCCCTAAAATCCCCCTAAAATCCCCATAAAATCCCCCAAAACGTCCCAAAATCCCCCAAATTCACCCCAAAATCCCCCAAATTCACCCCAAAACCCCGAGGCCCGGTACCTGCAGGGCAGGGAAGGCCATGGCCACACCCAAACCATCCCCAAAATCCCCTTTAGAATCCCCCTAAAATCCCCCTAAAATCCCCATAAATCCCCATAAAATCCCCCAAAACGTCCCAAAATCCCCCAAATTGACCCCAAAATCCCCCAAATTCATCCCAAAACCCCGAGGCCCGGTACCTGCAGGGCAGGGAAGGCCATGGCCACACCCAAACCATCCCCAAAATCCCTTAAAACGCCCCCTAAAATTCCCATAAATCCCCCTAAAATCCCCATAAAATCCCCATAAATCCCCATAAAATCCCCCAAAACGTCCCAAAATCCCCCAAATTGACCCCAAAATCCCCCAAATTCACCCCAAAACCCCGAGGCCCGGTACCTGCAGGGCAGGGAAGGCCATGGCCACACCCAAACCATCCCCAAAATCCCCTTTAGAATCCCCCTAAAATCCCCCTAAAATCCCCATAAAATCCCCCAAAACGTCCCAAAATCCCCCAAATTCACCCCAAAATCCCCCAAATTCACCCCAAAACCCCGAGGCCCGGTACCTGCAGGGCAGGGAAGGCCATGGCCACCACGGTGTTGCTGGCCCAGTTCACGAGCCCGGCCAAACCCAGCGCGGCCCCGCGGGGTCCAGGTGGGAAAAGTTCGGCCCCAACGAACCAGGGAAGGGGACCCGGCCCCACAGCGAAAAACCCCACAAAGGCCAGGGCCGACCCCAAAGCCAGGGCACCCCAAACGGGACCCCCGAGCTGGGAAAAACGGGGGGGAGGGGGGGGGAGGAGACCCCCCCCCCCCCAAAAAAAAAATTAGAGGGAGGGGAGGGGGAGAAGCCAAAAAATCGAGAAGAACGGGGGAATTTTGGGGAATGGAGGAGGGGGGAAATTTGGGGGATTTGGGGTTTTTTTTATGGGATTTGGGGGGATTTGGGGTTTTTGGGGAAATGGGGGAAATTTGGGAAATTTGGGTTCTTTTGGGGATTGGAGGATTTGGGGATTTTTTTGGGGATTTGGGGGATTTGGGGTTTATGGGATTTGGGGGATTTGGGGAATGGGGGAAATTTGGGGGATTTGGGGTTTTTTTGGGGATTGGGGGATTTGGGGTTTTTTGGGGATTTGGGGATTTGGGTTTTTTTGGGAGGTTCAGGGATGGGCACAGGGTTGAGTTTGGAATTTGAGCATGCTCAGGTGAGTTTTGATGTGCCCAGGTGAATTTTGGGATTCGGGCGTGCCCAGGTGAGTTTTGAGGTCCCCAGGTGAATTTTGGGATTCGCGCGTGCCCAGGTGAATTTTGAGGTGCCCAGGTGAATTTTGGGATTCGGGCGTGCCCAGGTGAGTTTTGAGGTGCCCAGGTGAATTTTGGGATTTGGGGGAACCCAGGTGAGTTTTGAGGTGCCCAGGTGAATTTTGGGATTTGGGGGAGCCCAGGTGAGTTCGGGGGTGCCCAGGTGAGTTTTGGGGTCCCCACCCCCGCTCACCTTGAGGGCCACGCCCAACGTCCCGGCGCATCCCATCATTCCCAGCAGCCCCACGAGCTGCAGGAGGCGCCGCCCCGCCCGCTCCACCAGCACCACCTGGGGGGAGGGGCTGAGCTGGGGCCACGCCCACATGTGGACCACACCCCAAGGAGGCCACGCCCACCCAAAACCACCCCTAAAATGAGACCCCCCCACACCCCCAGAGCCACGCCCACTATGAGACCCCAATCCAGGCCATGCCCAAAATGAGACCCCCACCCACTCCAGGACCACACCAAAAGGAGGCCACGCCCACACAGTAAAGGGACTCCTCCCACTCAGGACCACACCCACCGTGAAACCCCCTCCCCCTCAGGGCCACGCCACCCAAAATGAAGACCCCCCCCCAGGACCACACCCGAAGGTGGCCCCTCCCCCCTCATGACCACGCCCAGTGTTAGACCCCTCCCACTTAGGACCACACCCACCCCAAATGAGAAACCTCCCCACAGGACCACACCCAAAGGAGGCCACGCCCACCCACACCCCAAATACGAGACCCCACCCAATCACATGACTCCTCCCCTCCAGACCACACCCACCAAAATGAGAGCCCCACCCCCCCTTGGTGACCACGCCCACTGTGACACCCCTCCCCCTCAGGACCACACCCACTGGGGATTTTGCCCCCAGGTGCTCTGTGGGCGTGGCAGTGGGCGTGGCTCACCGACAGGGCGGTGGCCGCCACGTTGACCACGCCCGTTCCGATGGTGCCGACGGCTGGATCCCGAAGCCCCGCCCCCTCAAAGATGGACGTTGAATAATAAAAGATCTGGGATGGGAAAGGGGGCGGTGGGTCAACCAGAGGACACGCCCCTTTAAAAATCACACCCACCTACAGGAAGCCACACCCTTAAAAATCCATTGTCATTTATGGCCACGCCCATTAGGGTCTTCCCCTTTAAACCCCGCCCCTTTAATCCGCACAAAATCCGGGCCACGCCCCTTAAACCCCACCCATTTAGGCCACACCCTTTAAACCACACCCCTTTATTATGTCTGACCCCACCCATTTAAGCCCGCCCCGATATCTTCGACCACGCCTTTTTTGTCACAAACCACACCCCCTTCACCATAAGCCACGCCCCTTTCCCCACCCTCTCCCTGCACGTTTTTCGTTATTTCCGTCCCGTTTTTAGCAAATTTATGCCCAAAAGCTGCAGGCCTCTGGGTGATGTCATGGCCACGCCCACTTCCCTTAAACCACGCCCCTTTTCCCTCTAGCCACGCCCATTTCCACATTTTCCCCACTCATTTTTCACTATTTTGAGGTAATTTCCCCCCATTTTTATCAAATTTATCCCCGAGAGTGACAGGCCGGGATGACGTCATGGTCACGCCCACTGCCACAACCATTTTTCCCCACAAACCACTCCCCTTTTAAAAAAACACGCCCCTTTCTTTGTAGACCACGCCCATTCATCTTACCACGCCCCCTTTCCTCAAACCCCGCCCGTTTTTCACCGTTTCGATCTCGTTTTTGCCGTTTTTTACCGCGTTTATCCCCGAGAGCTGCTGGGCCAGCTGCAGGCCCAGGTGTGACATCATAACCACGCCCACTGCCACACCCATTTCCCCTAAACCACGCCCCCTTTCCCTCAAACCCCGCCCGTTTTTCACCGTTTCGATCTCGTTTTTGCCGTTTTTACCGCGTTTATCCCCGAGAGCTGCTGGGCCAGCTGCAGGCCCAGGGTGACGATCAGCGGTTGCCGGTAGCGCCGGTTCCGGCACAGCTCCAGAAACCCCACCCTGGGGGCGGGGCCTCGGCCAAGCTCCGCCTCCAACGCCGCCAGCCCCGCCTCGGCAGCCGGGCCGGCCAATCGCGATAGGCCTGGGGGAAAGGGGAGGGGCTTGTCGCGATAGGGGGTGTGTGGTAAAGGGGGAAGGGGAGGAGGATGAAGGTGAGGAGGAGGAAAAATCGGGACAGAGGAAGAGGAGGGTGAAGGGGATGGAAGAGGGAGATGAAGGTGGGGAGGAAGTAGAATCGGGGGAGACGAAGAGGAGGAGGAGGATGAAGAGGATGGAGGAAGACGAGGAAGATGAAGGTGAGAAGGAAGAACGGGGGTTGAGGAAGAGGAGGAGGAATCGGGATGGAGGAAGAGGAGGAAGACGGGGCTGGACAAGGAGGAGGAGGAAGGGGATAGAGGAAGAGGAGGAAAGTGAGGAGGAAGGTGAAGGTGAGGAGGAGAATGGAAGGGACGGAGGAGGAAGAGGGGGATGAAGAAAGGGGGTCGAGGAAGAGGAGGAGGAATCAGGACGGTGGAAGAGGAGGAAGATGATGATGGTGAGGAGGAGGAAAATTTGGGATGGAGGAAGAGGAGGATGAAGAGCAGGGAATGAGGAAGAGGAGGATGATGAAGGTGAGGAGCACGAAGAGAGACTGAGGAAGAGGAGGAGGAAAATTTGGGACGCAGGAAGGGGAGGACGGAGGAGATCGAGCAAGAAGACGAAGGCCAGGAGGAAGAGGAAGAGGAAGAGGAAGAGGAAGAGGAAGAGGTGGGCCCCGCGAGGCCGAAGGCCCCGCACTCACCTCGGCGCGCTCGGCCGCGCTGGCCCCGGGCCAGCAGGAACCGGGGGCTCTCGGGACACAGCGGCAGCAGCAGCAGCTGCAGCGCGGCCGGGAGCAGCCCTGCCCCGAACAGCGCCGGCCACGCCGCCGGCGTCCCCAGCAGCGCCCGCAACCCCAGCACCTGCGGGAGAGGCGTGGCATCCCGCGATAGGCCGCGATAGGCCGCGATAGGCCGCGATATCGCGCGATATCGCGACGGAAAGGGGGGGCGTGTCGCGATATGGGGGCGAGACGTCGCGCGATGGCGGGGGGGGGGGGTTATCCACGGAGATCGAAACCCTCCCCCGCCTCAGCTGCACGGGATTCCCCCCCCCCCATCCCCACCCCCCAAAATCCCACCAGGACCCCCAATGGACCCTCCCCAAGCCCCGCCCACAAAGCCCCCTCCCACTTAATCCCCGCCCACCCCCAGGAACAACCCAGGTGGGTGCGACCTCCCCCACCCAAATACCCCTCCCCAATAGCCAAGCCACGCCCATTGAAGCTACGCCCATCGAAGCCACGCCCATTGAAACCACGCCCATCGAAGCCACGCCCAGCACCTGGCCACGCCCACCTGAGCCCCTAGGATGCCCAGGACGATGCCGAGCTGGTGCAGGGTCCCCAGAGCCCCCCGGAGCCGCAGCGGAGCCACCTCGCCCACGTAGAGCGGAACCAGAACCGACACCAGCCCTGCGGGGGAGGGGTCACACGGGGACACGCCCCTCAGGGGGAAGGACACGCCCATCGGAGGGAGGACACACCCACAGAGAGCCATGCCACGCCCTTCTCTCTCTGGGCAGCCCACGCCCACGTAGAACTAGGCCACGCCCCTCACAAAAAAGCCACACCTCACAAAAAGTCAGGACGCACCCATAAATCGGGCCACGCCCACAGTGCCAAGCCACACCCTTCACAGTGCCAGGACACACCCACACAGAGCCAGGCCACGCCCACAACAAAGCCACGCCCACTCAAAAATCCACATTCTCAAAAAAGCCCCGCCCACACAAAACCCACGCCCTCACCAAGACCACGCCCACATGCATGCAGGCCACGCCCCCAGCCCAAGCCCCGCCCCCTACCTGAGTAGGCTCCCACGATGAAGCGGCCGATGATGATGAGGGTGTAGGTGGGGCCCAGCTTGGCCCCGCCCATCAAGGCCCCGCCCACCACAGCCAGGCCATTGGTGGCCAATAGGGCGCCTTTCCTGAGGGGTGGGGGAGGGGAGAGGGCGTGGCTGGCATCGTGGTGGCCACACCCACTCCTGGGGTTGTGAGAGGCCACGCCCACTTTAGCCCCACCCAGGTGTGCCACACCCACACAGACCCCACCCTCCCCTTTAACCCCCGCCCCAAACCCTCTTTAAGCCACGCCCCAAAGACCCCTCCCCATTAAGCCCCACCCCTACCCACCCAATTTTCCCTTATATGACCCCTCCCCTTTAAGCCACGCCCCTCAGCCACGCCCCAACCCCCATTCCCTTCCTTTTTAACCCCTTCCCTCCCTTCCCCCTCTCCTTTAAACACCCCCCCCTCCCCTTTTAAGCCCCGCCCCTTTTTACCTGCCCAGCCGCTCCCCAGGGCCGTGCCCATCCCCCCCACCGAGAAGATGGCGACCGACAGGGCCCAGAGCAGGGAGATGGTCTGGGGGGGAGGGGGAGACCCCCAGCGCCGCGCCCACGTCGCGTTGTACTCCCCTTCCAGGACCTGGGGGGGAGGGGCGACTCGAATTTGGGGAGGGGGGCACCCACGGGTGGGGGAGCACCCGAATTTGGGGAGGGGGGTAACCGAATTTAGGGGCATACCCAGCCATGAGGGCGTTCATAGAGCGGGTATCCTAATTTGGGGAGGGGGCGCCCATGGGTGAGAGGGAACCCAAATTTGGGGAGTGGGGCACCCACGGGTGGGGGAGCACCCGAATTTGGGGAGGGGGCGCTCAAATTTAGGGTGGCACCCAGGTAGGGAGTCATTCGTGGAGAGGGGTCACCCGAATTTGGGGAGGGGGCACCCACGGGTGAGGGGTCACCCGAATTTGGGGAGGGGGCACCCAAGGGTGGGGGAGAACTCGAATTTGGGGAGGGGTCACCCGAATTTGGGGAGGGGGGCACCCATGGGGTCCTTCCCAACATTTGGGACCCCCCAGAATTTTGGGATCCCCAAGGGCGTCCCCTATTGGGTCTGGGGGCTCCCTCAGGATTTTCGGGCTTCCCTCCCAATCCAAGAATCCCCCCGAATTTTTTGGGGTCCCCAGGTATTTTTGGGGGGGCGGGGTCCCTAGGTATTTTTTTTGGGTCCCCAGGTATTTTTTGGGGGGGGTCTCCAGGTATTTTTTTGGATCCCCAGGTATTTTTTGGGGGGTCTCCAGGTATTTTTTTTTTGGGAGGTCCCCAGGTATTTTTTCTGGGGTGCCCCCAGGTATTTTTTTTGGGTCCCCAGGTATTTTTTTTTCGGATCCCCAGGTATTTTTTTTTCGGATCCCCAGGTATTTTTTTTAGGATCCCCAGGTATTTTTTTTTGGGGGTGCCCCCAGGTATTTTTTTGGGGTCCCTCCCGACATTTTAGGACCCTCCAGAAATTCAGGAATCCCCCATTAGCTCTGTGAGCCCCCTCCTCTTTTTTTTGAGGGATCTCCCTCAACATTTTCAAGCTTCCCTCGTACCCCGAAGAATCCCCCCCAAATTTTTTTTTTGGGGGGGGGGTCCCCAGGTATTTTTTTTTGGGGGGGGGTCCCCAGGTATTTTTTGGGGGTCCCCAGGTACCTTTTGGGGGGCGTTGATGACCCCGATGTTGTAGCCAAAGGTGAGCGAGCTCAGCGTGGCAGCGAACACGGTCAGGGCGAGCACGGGGGTCAGAGCGGGGGGGGGAGACCCCCCCGAGGCCGAAGGGGGACCCCCCTCATCCTCCTGGGGGGAGGGGCAAGAGGGTCAGGGTGGGAGGGACCCCCCAAAAAAAAATTTGGGGGGGAAAAAATTTGGGGATCCCCATTAAATTTTCCGTGAAATTCTGGGATTGGGGGGAATTGGGGAGGGGGTTTGGGTCCTTGGGGGGGGATTTTGGGGGGTTCTGGGGGGTCTTTGGGGGGTTCATCCTCCTGGGGGGAGGGGCAGGGGGAGGGTCAGGGTGGGAGGGACCCCCCAAAAAAAAATTTGGGGGGGAAAAAATTTGGGGATCCCCATTAAATTTTCCGTGAAATTCTGGGATTGGGGGGAATTGGGGAGGGGGTTTGGGTTCCTTGGGGGGGATTTTAGGGGTTCTGGGGGGTCTTTGGGGGGTTCATCCTCCTGGGGGGAGAGGCAGGGGGAGGGGCAGGGTGGGAGGGACTCCCCAAAAAAATTTGGGAGGGAAAAAATTTGGGGATCCCCATTAAATTTTCCATGAAATTTTAGGATTGGGGGAAAATTGGGGAGGGGGGTTTGGGTTCCTTGGGGGGGATTTTGGGGGGTTCTGGGGGGTCTTTGGGGGGTTCATCCTCCTGGGGGGAGAGGCAGGGGGAGGGTCAGGGTGGGAGGGACCCCTCAAAAAAAAAATTTGGGGGGGGAAAATATTTGGGGATCCCCATTAAATTTTCCGTGAAATTTTAGGATTGGGGGGAATTGGGGAGGGGGTTTTGGGTCCTTGGGGAGGGATTTTGGGGGGTTCTGGGGGGTCTTTGGGGGGTTCATCCTCCTGGGGGGAGGGGCAGGGGGAGGGTCAGGGTGGGAGGGACCCCCCAAAAAAAAAAATTTGGGAGGGAAAAAATTTGGGGATCCCCATTAAATTTCCCGTAAAATTTTAGGATTGGGGGAAAATTGGGGGGAGGGGGTTTTGGGCTCCTGGGGGGGGGGAGATTTTAAGGGGGGGGGGGAGGGGCCCCCCAGCAAATTTGGGGGAGGGTCCCACCCCCCCCAATTCTGACTCTCCCCCCTCCTTGATTTTTTTTTTTTGGGTAGGGGGGGTCCTTCCCCCCCCTCCCCCCTCCCCCCTTTCCAAACTTTTCGTGGGAATTTTGGAGGGGGTGGGGGAGGGGCGTGGGCGTGGCCGGGGTTCCACCCCTCCCCCCACCCCTCTCACACCCCCCTCCCTCCCCTTTTTTTTAAGGCCCCCCTCCCCCACCTTCGGTGTCGGGGGGGGGGGGTCTCTATCGCGATAGAAACCCCTCCCCCACCCCTCTCCCGACATCCAAAAAATTCCCATTTTTGGGAAAGTCCTGGGGGTGGGGGAGGGGCGGGAATTTTTTTTTTTTTTGGTGGGGGGGGGGTGTGTGGGGGAGGGCGGGGAGGGGGGGGGTCCAGCCCCTCCCCCCGCACTCCTCAGGACCCCCCCACCCCCCCACCCCCCAAAAAAAAAAAAACCAAAAAAAAACCCCCCCCAAACCGCCCCTCCCCCACCCCCGGTACCTGCCTCGTCCTCCTGGATCTGCTGGAACCCCCTGGGCATGGAGGCGGTAATTAATTAATTAATGAGTTAATTAATTAGCGAGTTAATCAATTAACGAGTTAATCAATTAAGGCGTGAGGAGGGGGAATTAATGATGGGGGGAGGGGCAGGAAGAAGAGACCCCCCCCCGGGTGGGGGGAGGGGGGTTAATTAGGGGTTAATTAGCCGTTAATTAGGGGTTAATTAGTGATTAATTAAAGGTTAATTAGAGGTTAATTAGGGATGGGAGGGGTGAGGGATTAATGAAGGATTAATTAGGGATTAATTAAAGCTCCGGAAATTAAAAGGGGGGGGGTGGGGAGGGGGGGGTTAATTAAGGGTCGGGGGAAATTAATTAAGGATTAATTAATGATCGCGAGGACCCCGGAGAATACGGGGAGTTAATTAAGGATTAATTACAGGTTAATTAGGAGTTATTTAGGCCCCGGGGAAAAGAATCGGATAAATTAATTAAGGATTAATTAAGGATTAATTAATTAAGGATAGGAGAGTCCAAGAGGGGCTCGGGGGGGGGGGTGGGGGTGGGGGGGGGTTTAATTAAGGAATAATTAGCGGTTAATTAATGGTCGGGGAGTTAATAAAATATTAATTAGGGGTTAATTAAAGATCGGAGGTTCCCGGGAGAAGCTCAAGTGTTAATTAAGGATTAATTAGGATTAAATCGCGGAGTTATTTAGTGATTAATTAAAGATTAATTAGGGGTTAATTAGAGGTCGGGGGAAGGGGGGGAGGGGTTGTGTCCCGAGGGTTTAATTAAAGATTAATTAAGGATTAATTAAGAGTTAATTAGGGGTTAATTAGGGGGTCAGGGGGTCCCGGGGGGTCCCGGGGGTGTTCGGCAGCTCCGGGGGTCGCGGGGGGGAGGGGCGGGACGAAGCCACGCCCCCTCCCCCACCACACCCACCCCTCCCCCTCTTTTTTTTTGGGGGGGTGTGGGGGGGGAATGTTTGGGTGGTGGGGGAGGGGCAGCCCTGGGTTGACCCCGCCCCTCCCCCAATTTCAGGCCGTTTTGCCCTAAAATAGAGCTGGGGGGTGACGTCACCGCCCCTCCCCCACTGCCGGTGGGGTGGGGGGAGGGGCGGGGATCCCCCTCCCCGAGGGGTGGGGGAGGGGCGGGCGCGTGCCGGAGCTATTTTTAACCCCTTCCCCTCCCCCACCCCCCCCCAAATGTCACCTCAATGTGACCCTCGATGGGGGAGGGGAAATTTAAAGGGCTCGCGTCCCAATTTTGGAAATCCGAACCTTTCTTATTGTTCGGGGGGGGGAGTTGGGAACTCCCCGGTTGAGCCGCGTGACGTCACGCGGGGGGGGTGGGGTGGGGACCGGGACACCCAGGACACGCGTGGGGCTGGTGGGCGTGGCCAACCCCCCCCGGAACCCCTCCCCAAAACCGCTTTTCAACCAATCACCGCCGCGCTCCCCTCCCCCTCCCCCCCCCCCGCGCGGGTTTCAATGGTACCGCCCTAGGGGGCGTGGCCTGCTCGAAGCGGGGCGTGGTCACGTCTTTACGCACGGAAACTCGTGGTTACGTACGACGTGGCGTGACCACGCACAGTGAGGCGTGGTTACATAAAAGGAGGCGTCCTCACGTAAAGGGGGCGTGGCTTCACTCCTCTGCCCCGGCCTCGCAGCGGCGGCTCCGAGCGCTCGATAAAAAAAACTCCAAAAAAAAGCCCCAAAAATCCCCGTTTTCCACCCACCCAAAAAAAACCCCAAAAACCAACCCAAAACCCTACGGGATCTCCCCCGAGGCTCCGCCCATCCCGCCATGGTGTCCTTGCTCTGCTGCGGGCCCAAGATGGCGGCCTGTGGGCTCGTCCTCAGCGCCTGGGGGGTCGTGATGCTGGTGAGGGGTCTGAGGGGGTCGTGAGGGGATGGGGGGGGCGAGGGGGGGGGGGGTTGAGGGGCTCGTGCGGGGCTCAGGAGGAATTTGAGGGCGCTTGGAGGGGTTTTGGGGGGGGGGGGGGGGGGGCTCTGGGAGAGATTTTTGGGGAGTCCCTGTGGGGTTGTCGTGGTGTCTGGGGGGGCTCTGGGTGAGGTTTTGAGGGGGTCCATGCGGGTCTGATAAGGAATTTGGGGTCTCTCGGTGGAATTTTGGGAGCTGAGAAAGGTTTTGGGGTCCTTTGGAGGAATTTTGGCGAATCCCTGTGGGGTTTTCAGGAATTTTGGGGGGCTCTGGGAGAGGTTTTGGGGTCCCTTGGAGGAATTTTGGAGGGGTCCCTGTGGGGCTGAGAAAGAATTTTTTGGGAGGTCTTGGAGCGATTTTGGGGTCCCTTGAAGGGATTTGGGGGGGCTCGGAGAGGTTTTAGGGTCACTCGGAGGAATTTTGGGGGATTCCTGCGGGGTTCTCAGGGATTTTGGAGGGTCTTGGTGAGGTTTTGGGGGGGGTCCCCTGTGGGGTTGTCCTGGGGTTTGGGGGGCTCAGAGAGGTTTTGGGGGGGTCCCTCGGAGGAATTTTGGGGGGCTCAGAGAGGTTTTGGGTCTCTCAGAGGAAATTTAGGGGAAATCCCTTTGGGACCCTTGAAAATGCCTCCAAATCCCCCAGGGACCCCCAAAAAATCCCCTTGGGACCCCCAAAGATCACCTCAGAACCCCCCGCCCCAAATCCCTTTGGAACCCTCAAAATCCCCCCAAAATCCCCTCAGGACCCCCCCGAAATCCACCCCAAATCCCCCCCCAAAGTCCCCTTAGGACCCCCAAGTCTCTTTGGGACCCCTCAAAACCCCTCCGGGACCCCTCCCCAGGTGCTGCTGGGGATTTTTTTCAACGTGCACTCGGCCGTGCTGATCGAGGACGTGCCCTTCACCAGGAGGATTTCAATGAGTGAGCACGGCGGGGGAATTTGGGGGGGTCCTGGGGGGATTTTGGGGGGTCCGGGGGGGATTTCGGGGTGATTTGAGGGGTTTGAAGGGGATTTTGGGGGGTCCTCGGGGGGATTTGGGAGGGTCCTGGGGGGACTTTGAGGGGGATTTGAGGGGTCCTGGGTGGATTTGGGGGGTTTGAAGAGGATTTTGGGAGGTCTTGAGGGGGGATTTGGGTGGTCCTGGGGGGATTTGGGGTGAATTTGGGGTTTTTGGGGGGCTTGAAGTGGATTTTAAGGGGTCCTGGGGGGGATTTTGGGGGGGGGGGGGGGATTGTGGGGTCCTGGGAGGAGTCTGGGGAGTCCTGGGGGGATTTGGGGAATTTTGTGGGGTTTGAAGAGAATTTTGAGGGGTCCTGGGAGGGATTTTGGGGGATTTTGTGGGGTTTGAAGTGAATTTTGGGGGTCCCGGGAGGGATTTGGGGTGAATTTGGGGGATTTTGTGGGGTTTGAAGCGAATTTTGAGGGGTCCCAGGAGGGATTTGGGGTGAATTTGGGGGATTTTGTGGGGTTTTGAAGAGAATTTTGAGGGGTCCTGGGAGGGATTTTGGGGGATTTTGTGGGGTTTGAAGCGAATTTTGGGAGGTCCCGGGAGGGATTTTGGGGTGAATTTGGGGGATTTTGTGGGGTTTGAAG